>NC_142937.1:61375662-61398162 GCF_046866305.1 Octopus bimaculoides | reverse complement strand
GTGGCTATTGTGTAGAAAGCATATTGCGTGGAAAGGGTACATCATGTGAACTGTATCAAGGAACTGAAAATGCCCTGCATAGAATCATCCACCACAATTCCCTTGGGGTGGAAAACTAAAGTTTGTCTTTGGACATTTTGTTTCATTTATTTTATATTTCGTAAGCTTTCGTTTTCTCATGTTTCAATATGGTTTTTTCTTATTGGATGTCCTTGCAGACATCATATAACCACATATTGTTCTGTCTTATCATTTAACTTGTGTCCAGCTTATAGATGACAACATGCCAAAATTCAAGTCACCACCAACAGTCGTAGCTATAACCCTTGTTGCAGAACTAATCTATGGACAGGTTCTTGGTGCACTAAACTCTACCTATCACCTTGTTTCGTTCCTCGATTTCAAAAACCAGGTATACACTTCCATACACCTTATTCCAGTCGATGGGAAAACCTACACATGTTAGCAGTAATGAACGTATGTGCTTCCAGAAATTTGGAAAACTTTTGAAAGCAAAATTATGATTTAAAAAGAAGGTCAAAAACGAAAATAATGAAGTTTAATAATGCTGTCAACTGACAATTCCACAAACAGACATGTTTTGTATAATGGACATATCTTAACACATACATATAGCAATGAACAAGTTTTTAGTTCCAAGAAAATCAGCAGTTGAAATACTTTCATCAGTATTGTAAGCCAATAGGATACAAGAATCAGCTCAACAAAAGAAAACAACGTGGAAGAGGTATGTCAAAAAAAAAAAAAAGAACTGATTAAAAAGGGCTCCACAAGCCTGTCCACAGATTAGTGGATATTGGGTAACAGAAATACAAGGATTACAGCTATGACTGTTGGTGGTGACTTGAATTTTGGCATGTTGTCATCTATAAGTTAAATGGTAAGACAAAACAAAAGGCAGTTATATAATGTCTGCATGAGCATGTAAGCCCCAGTATAGAACATCCAGTTGCTATGTTACAAATTGTTGTTGTTGTTGTTGTCATAGTTATTGTTATTCAACTGTCTAATTTTGTTGTGTTCCTTCTCTGCACCACTAATTGTAGCTCTATTGTGTATCTCAGGCATATGTAGTGCTCTGTTTTGGTTTTTTAAAACTTTTATTGCATTCCAAGTGCTCTAAGTAATATCTGTACAGTGCCTAACAGTACCACTTTCAGTATGATATGCATATTACTAAATCTGGGCATTTTGGTTATGTATGTGAATGTTTTTTGATCATTACAAAAGCACTTATTATTATAGGGATTACTTCTGTTGCTGCAGATTCAAAACTGAATCACTTGGTATCTGAGGAGACATCACAATCAAGCCACAGTAGTTTCATTTGATCAGTCTATTAAGAGACCAATTCAGTGTCAAGCCATTGCATGATTCAATTTTCTAAAACTTTCTCATTGTACCCTATATAAAGGTAGTTTCTTGGTAGTAATCACAGAGTACTGAGACAGCCACTTGTTATCTCCATTTGCATCACCACATCCTGCTGATGGTAAAGAGAAGATAAGGACTTTTGTCACCATGAATATAGTGCAATTATTTTCCAGTTGTGAAGAGCCAGCCACAGACTGCTATATACCAGTTAAATTGTCGCAAATCCCAGTAGTATGTTTCTCCCAGTGTGTAATTTTCACTGTTAGTATTTGTAAAAGACCAACACAGAAAACACTATGTGCAGTAATAAAATTTTCTGTTAATCATTCATGAATGTTGTTAATTACCTCTACATACAGCCGTAGAAATACATTTTCATTCACCAGCAGCAAACCACTACCTGTGTCACTGATTTTAAGCTCTACATTCAGGTTGTCAGACTCTTTAGATCTTAAGATAATTTCTCCATATCTTTTAGAGATACATTATCATCTTTTGGGACTGACATGTCAATTAGGATGCATTTCTTTTGTTTTGCTAGTCCTTGAAAATAATGTCTGGTTGCCGAGCCTTGATCTCTTTGTCTGCATATACTGGTGTATCCAAAGTATGGTGGTTTTGCCATTTTCAAATGTTGTATGCTCATGTCATCTCTTTTCTGTTAGTATTTCAAAATGCTACCTTGACTTCTGTTGCATGTCCCAACTCTATCATGACCATGGATGTATTCTGCTTTGGTTAAGAGTGAACAGCTAGAGGCATTATAGTTATTTGTTTTATTTTTTTCCTCATTTCTACATATTCTGCAGATACTGTTTTGTTTCATTAAAGGATTTTGGTAGTTCTTGGAATTTGATCTTGTGCTGCAGTCAAGAACCACTCAGTCTCTGCTTCGCGTCTCATGCTTCTCAGACATGCAACTTTTTCTTGTCTACTTCTTGTATTGGCCATGTTGGGGCTTTTTGTGTCATTACGAAATGATGGCATTGTGCTGTCCTAATTTTAGTTTAGATTTTTATTGCTATTCCACAATTTCCATTTTTTGTTGGATTTTTTTTTATAACTATCTGTCATTGCAGCCTCTGTTTTATATTTGTTGGCTTTCTTGAAGAAAGTAAATGGAATAGGCAGGACAAAAGGGGAGACACATGGGACAACTTTGATAAATAAACTAAAATTGATAACAGCAGTAAAGCTAAAGTGAAGATCAAATAAATAGCACATGTATTTAATTGGCTAAAGATGATCATCCACAAATATAGCAATAATTTAGTTCTTTTTCTGTTTTGTTCGTGTTTCATAGATCTTTGTATTAATTTCTCAGAATGTATAAAGAGATGTAAAAAACCAAAGAATAAATGAACGAACATGCCAAGGTTAGAGATCACCACTGACAACATCTTGATAACGGTCACAATACTTGTGCCATTGCTGACAAAGGAGGAGAGATTGGTAGTGGTGGTAGAGCAGTATAGTGGTAATTGTGATGGTGCTGATGGTAAAGTAAGTAGTAGTAGTACCAGAGGATGTAACAATAATGGTGGTAGTGTGAATTACAAAGTTGATAGTGGTGGGGATGGAGGGAGTAGTAGTAGTAGTAGTAATGGTTGTGGTCATTGTAGAGAAGGTGGAAGTGGTGGTAGTAGTAGTAGTGGTCATTGTAGAGTAGGTGGTGGTGGTGGTAGTTGTAGTAGTGGTGGTTGTGGTCATTGTAGAGAAAGTGATGATGATAGTATTTGTAGCAGCTGCAGCAGCAGCGGCGGCGGCGGCGGCAATAGTAGTTGTAGTAGTAATGGTTGTGGTCATTGTAGAGAAGGTGGAAGTGGTGGTGGTGGTAGTTGTAGTAGTAGTAGTAGTGGTCATTGTAGAGTATTTGGTGGTGGTAGTTGTAGTAGTAGTGGTGGTTGTGGTCATTGTAGAGAAAGAGGTGGTGGTAGTAGCTGTAGTAACAGCAGCGGTAGTAGTAGTTGTAGTAGTAGTAGGAGAAGTGGTTGTGGTCATTGTAGAGAAGGTGGTAGTAGTAGTGGTGGTGGTTGTGGTCATGGTAGAGAAGGTGGTGGTGGCAGTAGTAGTAGTAGTAGTAGTGGTTGTGGCCATTGTAAAGATGGTGGCGGTGGTAGTAGTAGTAGTAGTAGTAGTAGTAGTAGTGATGGTGAGGGTGGCAGCAGCGGTGACTGTTGCAGTGGGTGATGGTGGTAGTGGTGGTGGTGGTGATGGCGGTGGTGACAGTGGTGACAGTGGTGGCATTGGTGGTGGAAAAAGCCATAATGGCACCAGTGATGGTGGCTATGTTGGAAGATACCAGTTATGAAGGTAGAGAGGTGGCAATAGAGGGACTTACTCCCATTTGCAAAGTCGAATTTATAAATTACTTTGGTCAACCCTATAGAAAGAAAGGGCTAAGTGATAGAACTTAATAGGCAGAAAAAACTGATAAAATGTTATTTGATCATAAGTCTGTGGGTAGACACCAGCCAATAATAGTTCAATAGTTAATCACGGTATCTTAGATTTGAGATTATAGGAAATAGCATAAATGGTTGAAAATATCTATAATGTTCTATTCCAGTTTCTAAGAAGGATAAAATCTGATTTCCATTCTTTTTGACTAGATTAAAAATAAGGTTAATTACTGAGGCATAAACTTTATTGGAAATCAGAGTTTCTGAAATGCCAAGTTTAGTTCTGAAACCTATATAAGATTTTGAGAAATTACTGGAAATGGTTCTACATTGAATAATATTGGTGCACTGAAGACAGTGGTGTAACAATTACACATTTATCATTGATACCTTCAACGAAAATGATATTGAACTTGATTAAATGTATTCACTGATAGCATCATTGACAATAAGTTCTAGCTTGCAGAGAATAAGATAAGTATAAATTATTTAGTTGGTAAGGTAGAGCTAAATGCTAGACAGAACTGAAATGAAGAGAGAAAATATATTAGAGTTAAAGTTATCAAGTACTTCTTCCAAGAGAGAATTGAAGTAATATCAAATTTTGCTGAAAGTATGAGGTCATGGAAATTAAGGGATCATAGACTATTGATCAAGGTTTAGCTTTTTCCTTTCCTGTTTCCCTGTTCTCTTTTCTGTCTTGCCATGTTACTCAGTAACCCTACTAGTAATATTGGCATAAAGAGAAAAAAAATGCCCAGTACACACTGTAATGTGGTTGGTGTTAGGAAGAGCATCCAGCCATAGAAACCATGCCAAATCTGGTGGAATTGATGGAATTCGGTGCAGCCCTGTAACTTGCTTGCTGAATCCTGTCAAACCAACCAACCCATTCCAGCATGGAGATGAATGTTAAATGGTGATGATGATATTGCTAGGAACCCATATAGATGGAGGCCAAATAGATTCTGATGCAACTGGTTTAAGAACTAAAAGTAACTAATAATGAAGATAACATATTACAAAAGAATAATGGAAGACAAACTCTCAAATATTTTCTTGCAATGTTAGCAAAGACTTCATATCCCAGATATCATCCTCAGACAATGTCACAACAATTAAGACTTGCTTGCTTTGTAATTTCATCTTCCTCTTTTATTAGTTTCTATTTTTCTCTTATAATTTTTAGTTACTGTTCATTAAAATTACTCTAGAATTCTTATGTCATACAAAGCCATAAGAATATTTTGACAGTACACGCAAATTAATCTTGTATAACAAGCGTTTATGATGATTAGACACAAATTAAACAAAGTAAATACTGCTTTTGTTTGTTTGTTTTATTTTTCATTTTGAATTGGCACAGGGCCACAAATTTGCTGACAAGGTACAATAAATTAAACAGTTCCAAATATTTAACAGGTATTAATATTTTATCAACTCCACAAGGATGGAAAGCAAAACCAACCTAATCTAGGAAGCTAAAGGAACACAATATGAGGGGAATCAATGTAAATCACAATCTAAAAATACAATCCAAGACACACTCTAAAAGAGTAAAGACACACAATGGAATTGAAATACAATAAAGGATTTGGCCTGGTATTTTATTGTTTCTGCTTTGACAATCTCCAGAGAAGCTGAATGTTAGCAATTAATACAAGCAGTGTTCTAGCCTTCTAATTAAATTTAGAAAAGATGACTAATTAGCAGGGAAAACTTGAAAAAAGAAACTATTCAAATAAAAATATTATTAGTATCACTACTGTTCAGAAATTAAGAAATTCTAGTTTTCACTGAAGCCAAATTTTGTGAAGCAAAGCCCGAATTGTTGTTTGGTGAAATTGAAAAAAAGAGTTGTGACTAAAAAGGTACTCAGAAAGTAGGTACCACAAGCATTATTTTTTGCAAGTATCATGACAAGCAGTTAAAAATGAATATTTTTAACGATAGAAAGATATTGAATAAATGTGGATAAACAATGAAAGCCAAAAACAAAAGAAGAATTACATTAAAATAATTTTCCTATAAATCTGGTTGGGTAGGTTTAATGCTATCATCATTATTATTATTAAGTTGGCAAGCTGGCAGAATTGTTAGCATACCAGGCAAAATGCTTCACAGTATTTCGTTCATCTCCACATTCTGAGTTCAATTTCCATTGAGGTTGTCTTTATCTTTCATCCTTTTGGAGTCAATAAATTAAGTACCAGTGAAACACTGGAATTGATGTAATTGACTAGTCCTCTCCCCCAAACATTTCTGGCCTTGTGCCTTTAGTAGATAGGATTATTGTTATTATTATTGGGTGAGAAAGCAGTGCATGCCATCAAAGTGACACTGGGGTAAAATATGTGGAACTCAGTAAACCTGTCATGACTACCTGTTTGATAAGGATACATCAGGCATATGCATCACAACCACATGTGTGTGACATGGTGATCTCATATTAAGATAAACAGTGCATGACCTTGCAGGTGGGGCCCAGCTAGAATTTTCTTCAGGGCGAGTAGCCCATCCTGCTCAAAAGGTCACTGAATAAGGTTTGTTTGAGGATGATGAACAAAACACCCATGTTTCCAGAGTTGAATTATTCAAACCCCAAAGAATTTCTCTCAACATATGACTATGATACTCCCCCACTACTTCTGCACATGACCAGGGATGCACATATTGTCAGCCACTAAGAGACATGCTCAACTGGATATGGTCAAACAACTGACAAGCAAATCTGTGGTATTGAGCAGAATATTTGCTGTAGCCCATCTTTTATACCCAAGACAAATCACGTACATGATAACACTGCCAATCAGTTAAGATCAAAAGCCATGAGGGTCACTGCCTGATACTGCAACAGGGCATTGATGACAATTATTATTATTATTATTGTTGTTGTTGTTGTTGTTGTTGTTGTTGAGGCAGTGAGCTGGCAGAATCATTAGCACATTGGATGAAATGCTTAGTGGTATTTTGCACGTCACTATGTTCTGAGTTCAAATTCTGCCAAGGTCAACTTTGCCTTTCATCCTTTCAGGGTCGATAAATTATGTACCAGTGAAACACTGGGATCAATGTAACTGACTAATCCCTTTCCCACCAATTTCAGGCCTTGTGCTTTTATTATTATTATTATTATTATTATTATTATTATTATTATTCTGACAAAATCAACTTTACCTTTTATTCCTCTGAAGACCAATGAAATAAAATATTAGCCAAGTTATGGGCTCAGTGTAATCAGCTTGCCCTGCCCCTCAAAATTGCTGGCATTATGTCAAAATTAGAAAGAATTATCATTATCATTATTATTATTCAATTTATTGTTTTTCATTTATTTTATTTTTTGAGCTACCAGAATTTAATAAAACAATTTAGTCAGTAATAATGGCTAAAATAATTTCTTTGAAAGGGCAGTCTTCAACCAGCTTTCTCTACAGATATGGTTTCTGAACAATTATTATCTGTACCTGATACTACAGAGATTTTATTGATTAAAAAATTCACAAACAGATATAAAGTCAAACAAGTAATCTTTGACAATATTTGCATCAGAATTAGCCTCTATTTACATTGAGAAAATAAAAACTTGACAAAATTCTAGTAACACATTGTAGGGAACAAAAACAAATATATCATTCATTAAAAAGTAAATAATCTATTTCCCTTCTTTGTTTCAGAGAATTTTTTGCAAAATAGGACTGATCATAATAAACTTATGTGTTCCATTTGAAAATTTCTAAGGTGGATGGGGTGAATCAAGATTGGAATATAAACTAAAATTAGTCACAAGATTTCTTTAATTTTTTTTTTTCTTAATTTATGTATTAATTCAAATAATGTTTTTCTTATGAAGATCAAATTAAAACATCAAAGTATTATACAAAGGTTTAACACTGAAGAACCACATAACTCTTAAAACGTTTTTGTCTTAATTTTTCATCTCAATTTTCATTTTATATGAATACTTCAAAGAGGCAAGTGTCACACATAAAGTGTCAAAGAACATAATTTTTACAGCCAGATAACCTTTTGAACATCAAGTCTTCTATATCATAAAGTGGGATTTTTCTGGTTATATAGAGTGAGTTACCTAAATCTGAGGACACACCACCATGTTCATATCTACGTTTGAACGTTAACTTCAGAGAAAATGAGCCCAGAAATTTAATCACTTGGTTTAATCGCTAACATTTTTCTTTAAAGAATAATTTCCCATAAAGTTGACATTCCTTTCCTATACTCACTGAGCCATTAATTATCTTTGTACTGAATAAACTTATCCTATTACTTGACTGTAGAGAATATTAAATAATTTGCATTCTAGAAAAAAAGAAATAAAATTTGAACTACTAATGAAAGTGAAAGTAAATTATAAATGAGGATGTTAGAAATGTTTACTAATAACAAAAGGTGCACTTAACCCTTTAGCTTTTAAACTGCCCATGTCTCGTCCAAGTATTCTACATGTTTTATGTTCAAACCAACCAGATTTGGCCTCTCACATTTACCTTACTATGACATTCTAAAAATAAGCAATTATTTCACTGAAAGCTCAAAGCTACATGATGGTGCATGGTTAATTCTAAACAATGAGAATAAATAAACAGTACATTTGACAGAGTAATCTGAATGCTAAAGGGTAGGAAATTCAAGTGGCTGGATGCCTGTAGAAGATGGAATAGTTAGCAGTAATATATCTGATTTCTGTTAATCAAATCTTATTAATCAGTTATTTTATTGAAAAATTCTATTTTACTGCTGCAAACTATTCTGTTATTTGAATGTTGGGTACTGGGTAGAATGTGATGTAGTATTCGTTCTGACTCTCTGTCCTCCAACTTCAAGTCCTACTGAGGTCATCTTTGTCTTTTGTCCTTTTGGTGGTCAGTCAGTGGCTTGGTGAAAATGTTAAAGTTTTAGTCAAGATTCTCAGTGGTATCTGTACCAACTCTTTTTGCCCCATTCAGCACATGTTGGGGGCAGATATATAGACAACCTTAACAAACAGAGGCCTGAAAGAATCCATTGTTTATTTGATCATCATCATCACCATCATCACAACCACCATCACACCGCCGTCGTCGTCATTGTCGTCGTTGTCATCATCATCATCTTCTTTCACCATTTTGCCTCTTTTTTTTTTCCATTCTGGCATAGATTGAATGAATCTTTCAGCACAGCATTTCATGACAAGTCTTGAACCTTTGTCATCTGTCACACACACACAGCAACAAAGAAAACTGCCATTTATTTTCATTGTGTAAGTCATGTTTTATAACGTAGCTTGCCTTTATAGTTGGATATTCCTATCACCAACATTTTGAAGTGTGCACTGGATGTGTTCTGATTGTACTATGTACGCTGAAGAAGTTATCTATAGCAGATTTAAAGTGTTCCCTCTATTTGTTTTAATGTTTATTAAGAGTTTCTGCTCCTCTAGATGGGCTGCTTTTGTGCTGAGGCTGGTGGAATCCTTATCTTCTCCATTTGATTCTTCCTTTTGATTGAATGGTTTTTAAAGCTACATGCAGTTCCAGTCACTAATCATTTTATCATATGAACTGTTGTCACACCCATGTTGGCACCATGTAGAAAAAAAAAAAGCCCACCCAATGCACTCCATAAAGTGACTGGCATTAAAAAGGAAACCCAGCCACAGAAACCATTCCAAAACAGACAACTGGGGCATGGTCAAGCCCTCTGACATGCCAGCTTCTGTTGAACTATCCAACCCATGCCAGCATGGAAAACAGACATTAAATGAAGATGATGGTGGTGGTGGTAGAATATAATGATGATGATGATGATGAGCCAACTAGAGAGGTTCTCTGTAACAGGACTAAAGGAGTCTTCTGTTTTTATTCAGAGGTACTATCTCCTGTATGGGTTGCCTTCATTGCAGTTTGCTGAATCTACCTTCTCTCTGCTTCTTTAGATTATATTTTATCAATATTTGTCTCACATGAAGTCCAAGGCAAGTGGAGTCAGCACAAAGGCCCCACTATCTTAACTATATCATTTCATTGGTAAAAGCTCAACAACGGAATCTATACAACTTGACTACACTGCTTAAATCTTAGATCAGGAATTAGCTTGATAGGAAAGAAATTTTAGCACTGGATACTTAAAGGAGATTGCTTTAGGAAGGAAAGGGTTTCAAGTGATTCCCTTTACATAAGAAATCTTAACTCTAAATATATGAGAGATAAAATGAAATATGAGATAATTCCCATATATATATAAAATGCTGACGATCATTTTACAGCAGAAAATGAGAGCTGAGCTTAATGTATGGATTTATTTAGAGAGGGAAATTTGACCAGTTGAAATATAAATGTGGGTCATTTTACAGATGTTTTAATAGAAGTGTTATTTTAGAATATGGAATATTTTTATTAGATGTGAAAACTTAAATCTAAAGAATATGTCTCATTAATGAAGAAACTGAAACAGAAATATGAAGCTACTTTCCACTAGTATTTCATTCAATTCTTAAATGAAAATATTTAATCAATAAGACATACTTGTAAAATATTCATTGCTAAAATGCTAAAACACAATTCGTTTCTATGCTAGAACATCACATTTCTGTGAATCAAAATCAATTCTTATGTTTAATATGCTTCATTTCAAATCCCCTAAATTATTCAATTATTTATTTTTATTCAGTATTCCCTAAATTCCAATTAATAATTTTATTGAAAAGTCTTAGACTTCATTATTCCTATTTTGCAGCAAATTTAATGCCTTAAATGAGAACCACTTAAAGTATGAAGAATTATTCAGTTTTCAGATTTCCACCTGTTCATTAATCCTTCAGATCTTAATATTGCTTTAACTTTCTCTCATCAGTAAACCTTTTCACACTATCTGTTAATTAGTTCCAGCTTTATGCTTCTTAATCCAAAGAAATACAGAAATAATTACCTCCACTATTCAATGGAGATTGGTTTTATTTCTTCATTCTTTTATCTGTTTCTCATTTGAAGTAGTTGTGTATCTGAATACATCAAAGATCACAAAAACAGGGACGATTCAGAACAAGCTAAATTTATTTTTTTAATTATTGTTTTTTTAATTATTGTTTTTTTTTTAAAACACACTAAAAACAGGACAGCAATGACTCTAAAGAAATAATTAAAAATCCTCTCTACTTTATTAACCTAGTATAAAACTTCAGATATCAAGAATAGACTTAAACTTTGGAAAATACAAACTAATAATAGAATTTAAATCGAATCCGTTATGTTTGTTATATTAAACAGTGATTACAACCTAAAGAAGTTATGTTCAAACTGAAAATAAACCATATTGTTATCACTGGTCTGAGGGGGCTTAAATTTATCATGGATACTGTTCCTTTACATAGTTACAACCCAATGGCAGAAACCAGTTGAAGAGTTTTGGGAAACTATGAAAGGCTAGAATAGTGACAATAACCATTTCTACTACAGGTACAAGGTCTGAGATTTTGGAGAATAGGAGCTAGTCAGTTTCATCGACCCCAGTGTTCAACTGATATTTATTTCAGCAAGTCTGAAAGGATGAAAGGCAAAGTCAACCACAACAAAATTTGAACACTGAATGTAAAAAATGGATGAAATACTTAGCAACATTTTTTTTTTTTTTTTTGGCATGCTAACAATTCTACCAGCTCACCACCTCTGGACAGTGACAGTGATATTTAGCTGAATATCTAAGAATTTAGTTTCCTGTTTTTACATTCTAAGTTCAAATACTACTGGGATTAACATTGCCTTCTATCCATCTGTGATCAATCAAGAATGTACAAAGCACATTGTAGTGTGAACTAAGTTATATTCATCTCCTGCAGATTATAAACCTTTAGCTAATAGGAGAAATTATTCTTATCATAATAAATAGTGTGTCTCTGAAATAAACTCTGTGTTATTTTGCAGAACCTCATTGCCCATTGGAACAGCACTTAGTCGACAGGGTAACATTAATCCTTTAGCATTCAAATTATTCTGTCAAATGCAATTCTTATTTATCCACATTCTTTTCAATCAACTGTGCTTTATCATATAGCTTTGCGGTTTCAGTGATGTGATTATTTAGTTTTAGAATGACATTGTAGAGGAGGTGTGAGGAACCAGATCTGGCTGGTTTGAACATAAAACAGGGAGAATATTTTGGCCTGATCCAGCTGGTTTAAATGCTAAAGGGTTAAGCTATTTCTTTGGTATTAAATCTTCTTATAAATATAAGTTTTTAAAATTTTGTACAAGATATTTATAATTATCAATAATAATAATAATAATAATAATAGTAATAATAATAATAAAAACCAATCACATCAAATACAGAATAGACAACACATCAAAAAGTGATAAGTGCAGAATTTGTGGACAAAAATGGTAAAACTGTATGGCATATTACCAATCAATGTACGCCACTAGCTCAGAAAGAATATAAGAGACATTATAACAATATAGCAAGGACTGTCCATTGGACACTTTGCAACAAGTATGGACTTGACAGAGTAAAAAAATGGTACAAACATAAACCTGTAGGCTTCATCGAGAATGATAATGCAAAGACCCTATGGGATTTTATGATTCAGTGTGACCATGACAGAGAATAGGAAACCAGACATGGTGTTAATTGAGAAAGAAAGCAAATGATGCTGGATCATAGATATAGCATGCCCAGCTGACAACAAGGTATGTGATAAAGAAGAAAAGCTGATAGATATAACAAGTTATCTTGGGAGATTAAGCAGTTGTGGTTGCTGAAAAGGTGGTAGTAGTACCAATAATTGTTGGAGCCCTGGGAACAGTGAGTAAAAATCTTGAGAAGTACATGGAACAAATAGGGGCTGCAATAAGGGTGGAGCACTTGCAGAAAACAGCACTGCTTGGAACTGCTCAAATACTCCGGATGGTGCTCAAAAAATAAGGGGTGTTACCTTAGTTCCCTGGTAATGAACAGCTGGCAGTGTAGTACATCTCTATTGTTAGAAACTATGCAAAGACAACAAAATAATAATTATGATAATAATAACAAGAGCACTCAGAGAACGCAAACCTCCGTCAAGGCAACACTAGTGTCCTCTCAACGATTGGCCAGAGATGATTTTTAAAAGGAGAATATCTGAAATAAACTCAACTGCTCTCACAAACGAGAATACTAAAAATGAACCTGACCGCTCTCAAAAATTAAGTAAAAAAACAGGAAAAATAATCCAGAATCCTTGTCTGGTACCAGATCGATCCCAAATCAGTTCATGCCAGTCACAAGGCCAAATATCCCTGAAAGTTTCATCTGAATCCATCCTGTGGTTCTTGAGATATCTTGTCCATGGGCAAACAAACAAACAAACATGACCGATAACAATACCTCTGCCTTTGCTAAGGCAGAGGTAATAATAATTGATATGAAGGTAGAACATGTTCAGAAAACTGCTTTGTTGGGGATAGTAAATATCCTGAGATTGGTACTTGGATGTTAAGTGCTACAGAAAGAAACCTTGTGATACCTTTGACCTCAGGTTACTGTCTGTTCTCACAGAATTATCCAAAGCAAATGAAAGTGTGAGCTCTGAGAAGTGAAATAATAATAATAATAATAATGATGATATTAATAATAATAATAACAACAACAACAATAAATGCCCGTATGCAGTACCAGGCAGTGGCTCTCATGTCTTCCGATAATTGATTGGAAGTGTTGTCATGTACACTGTTTTGTCTTGGTATAAAAGATGGGCTACAGTAAATATTATTTACATTTGACGGATAACTGTCCTCATCTTGTTTGTTGTTAGCACAACATTTCGGCTGATATACCAGCCATCATCAGGTGTCTTGGAGAAATTTCGAACCTGAGTTCTCAATCCTAAGGTATCTTTCAATGTTGTTATTATTATTATTATTATTATTATTCAGGTCACTGCCTGGAATCGAACTCAGAATCTTGGGGTTAGTAGCCCATGCTCTTAACCACTATGCCATATGCCCGAGGGCAATTATGGAGTGGATTTTAGGGCTTATAAATCTAATATTTTCCTATCTTTCCTTAATACTGGTTCCCATATGCTATTCATATTTGCACTCAGTCTGCTTAAGAGGTTGTTGTATCCTAGCATATGTGCTGTGTCTTTTAGTTTTCATATTTTCCAGTGGTGCTCTCTGTCTATTATTTTAACTTCCTCCCACAGGGGGATGTGATCTCCATTTTTCCATACATGATCAGCTATACCCGATTTATCAATATCATCTCGTGTCACAGCTTTGCAATGTTCGTCTACCCTTATTTTGAGGGAGCATGTTTCACCTTTGCATAATCTACCACAGCTGCATCGAATGGAGTACACACAGTTTTTGTTCATATTCTCTTCTATTGGTGGTTTTACTCGAAGGAAATATTTGCAAAGTGTTGTGTTAACAACAAACAAGATGAGGACAAATATCCGTCAAATGTAAATGATGCAAATAATATACATAATTCCTCGTCTCTTAAATATAGAACTGTGCTTGTCAGTTGTTTGACTTTAATCAGTTGAACATACCCCTTAGTGACTGACGATATGTGCATGTCTGATCATGAGCAGAAGTAGTGAGGGAGCATCATAGCCACGTGTTGAGAGGAATTCTTTGGGGTTTGGATAATTCACCTCTGGAAACATGGGTGTTTCGTTCAACATCCTTAAACAATCCTTATTCAGAGACCTTTTGAGCAGGATAGGCTACTCGACCTGAAGAAAATTCTAACTGGGCCCCACCTGCAAGGTCATGCACTGTTTATCTTGATATGAGATCATCATGTCACACACATGTGGTTGTGATGCATGTGCCTGATGTACCTTTGTCAGACGGGTAGCCATGATGGATATACCAGACTTCGTATATTTTACTTTGATGGCACACACTGCTCTCTCAATCAGTAATAATAATAATAATAATAATAATAATAATAATAATAATCCTTTCTGCTATAGGCACAAGCCTGAAATTTGTGGGGAGGGGTTAAGTCGATTACATCGACTCCAGTACTCAACTGGTGCTTAATTTATTGACCCCAAAAAGATAAAAGGCTAAGTCTATCTCAGCAAAACTTGAACTCAGAATGTAACAACAGGAAAAATACCGTTAAGCATTTCACCCATGCTAACAATTCTGCCAGCTCGCTGCCTTAATAATGATGATGATGATGATGATGTTGATGGACTCTCTCGTCAAAGATTATGTATGAGTGTTCAGCTTTTTTGCTGAATGACCGGCACAAATGATTTGCTTAAAGTGATCAACTGTATGTGCAGTACATTAGTTTATTCCCTCCATCAAATGGACGTTTGCCTGAACGGGTGTACAGTTGCCATGTGTCAGGTATCAAAGTGATCACAGAGATAAAGTGGTTTGCTCAAGAGCATCATTTAAGATTACTTAACAATGTCATGAAAAACAATCACAAAAATTCCATCCAGATGAAAATAACAGTGAAGCTAGTGTTAACATATTTAATTTAGTGTGTATTAAACTTGTAATTAAAAATAACTTGATGGTGTGAAAAATGCAGCATTAGCTTATTGACTAATTGACTAAACATTTTGATAAGTACAAGAGACAAATCTGAGTTTGCTTTGAACTCCTTAGAACTCCTCAGCAAAAAATAGACTCTGTCAAGTTTGTTATATTCACTGAAATTATTAAAATGATATTAGTTATCGAGCTAATGCTATTTTTCCTCACTGTGTAATTATTTTTAATTAAGCTTTTTATAGGATCACTACTTCAAATATGTTATCCATTTCTTAATTACAGTTTACCATACAGTTGAGTAATTTCTTTCAGTAATTTACTATTTTAAATATGTTAATTTTCCAAACCTACTTGTATATAGTATTGAACCATCATTTAGTGATTCTTCCTTCACTATTTCAGCAATTACACATAAGTCTACGAGGTCTGATCAAAATGCATCAGGAGTCTTGCTACGGTAACAGAACTAAAGTAGTGCAGAGTGAAGTCACTTAGTACAGATCAACTTTAAACTCTGTCATTCATGCATACTAATTCATAATGTTCTTGCTCACTTACATTGCTTATAGCAATGCTTGGAAGTAAAGTGTGTAGAGTGTGGTCGTCTCAAAAAGAATATAAGGTTTCAGCTGCGCAGGATCTCCTTGATTGTGTTGAGGATCCTGGAAACGTTTTGAAAATCAGAACAGAGCGATGAATCATGGGTGTATGGCTATGACTTTGAAACCAAGGCAAAAATCGAAATCCACTTGAAAGGCATACGATTTCAAGATGTCATGGAAATCCAGATGAGTGTGATGAGACATCTGCTCCCTATACTGAAAAAGGGAGTTCCAGTAATGCTTCCATCAATGAAAACATCACTAGATAAAGTGTGTGGCTTCAGAAGGGGGATGCTTTGAAGGAGATTAAAAATTGAATTGATATGCATTATAGTTTACCTTTTATAGCACCAGTTACAATTTTTTTTCATTAGACCTTGCAAGCTTGCCTAAGAAAATCTAATGAGACCAAAACATGTTTGACATTGTCTCCCAAACTTGCTAAATTGATTACAATAATGTTAATCATTGGACTTATCACTCTTATCTCCCCACCTTCCATCATTTCCTCAATAACTACTGCAATACTACATCAACTACAAAGAAAGCTGGCTCCAAACAAGTACACTAAAAGTAATGCTTTCCCTTCTTACTACAAACATTAAAAACATTGAATACAATGAGCAACTACACTCAGCAACACACTTCACACACAGAAGACAAAAATATCAGGAACTGCCTAAAATATCTCTTATGGTGGGTATAATGCACGGGTATTGTTAGGCTAATAGACAGAAAGCCATTAGAAGTTTCAAAGGTAAGGTATTTCAATTGTTGGCCATATAATTTTATAGCGGAGCTTTCAATAATTTGAACTGTAATATTCAATTATAATACTTTTCTAAATAAGAACAACTGGATTGCTTTTAGTTAACCATTATCTCAAAAAGAAAATAATAATGTTATTGTTTACATAGAGAACATTCAATCACCTGTGGAAATATATATTGTGTTCAGTATCCTTTCAATTAATCATGTAAACAAAGATAATTCACATTTCAATGAAAATAAGAAATATTTTGATATTTCAAAGAATTTATAAACAAAACTTTATGAATTGCATATGTATTGTTGTTCAATTTTGAAACAAATATCCGGAAATTGTCTTCAAAAAGTATGGAATACCTTATGCCCAAAGTAAAAATTATCCATCTTTCTGACTCGATATTTAATCACCAGTTTTAACTTTATAATAATCAGTAGCAAAAACACAAATTCTAAAATTTCCTTTATATGTATAACAAACACAACCACACTAAATATAATTTAGAAATACATGAATACAGCCAAAATTCTTTTTCTTAAATATTTTCATAATTTCTTCATTTTCTTGATTATATTTTTTCTATTTTTGTTTAGATGCATTTTTTAATCCTTATCTGGAATGAATTTCAAAATGTATTACATTTATATAAGTTCAAACCTCACTTCAAGGCACATCATTCTATTTTCCAAAATCTTTGAATCTGCAAATAACGACCAATCCCAATTGACAAGTAAGTGGCAAGTGGTAGGAAAGACATGAAGCTGTTAAAATACTTCCAACAGACGCTATTTAAATTATAAGATTTTCAGAACTTAGTTCCATCCCCATTGTAATGTTGAAAATTTTGATATAAATAAGTGAAAACATTATGTTCAAGGTGTTCTACAAATATACATCACTAATATTTCTGTTTCTTTCACATTCTTTACTCCATTTCTGAACATCACATACTGTCATCTAAATACAATTCATTTATGTTTACAAAATGAGGATCAATTATATAACGTTTAACACAACTGTTTTCACTATACTCAATATGCTGTTGAAAATTGTTTTTAAAATCATTTAAGCTTGAGTGAGATATTTCTCTTATCTTGTCCATTTGTAATATTGTTGTTTTGCTTCTTGTTGTGTGTGTGTGTGTGTAATTTTTTAATATGAGTCTCAGCTTTAGAATTATATAGAATTATGTAATAAAATGAATTACTCACTCTATTCTCTTTGTTAATGTATATATCCATATATACATATATGGATATATACATACATATACACATACTTATATATACACTTAAATATTTACTTATATATATACATACATACATATACTTACATACACACACATATTTGGCATGGAGCTGAATCAAACGATTTTAAATAATAATACACACACATGCTCACACACACACACACTGCACATCACACACACATACACACACACACACACATACACAAATAACAACAGATGGATAATGGTTCATTCACTATAGTTGTTTCCAACAAACTTTTTAACTGATGAACAGAGACATTACATCCTGAAAAAAAAAATGTTTTCATCAGATGAATTACACATTTAAAACATTCCAAAAGTCACCAGTTTGTGCCACTTCATGATTAGTTAGGGAATCATGAAGTGATATTATGTTGTAATATCTTTGTTAAAAATTCATTAGAAACAGCTGTAGAGAATGAACCATTATTCATGTTATTTTAAAAATTATTCACTTTAACCAGAATTTCCTATGAAGTCGGATCTAGAGTCTATTAAGTGCAGTACAGTTGGTGCAATGTGCTCCTATATACATCCTTGAGACTTATAACATACTCAGTTAGGTACAGTTAATTATAGATATAACTGAAATAATAATCTATCAATACTTCAGTATGTAGCTATTTGTTCCAATGATTTCATAATATACATGATTCCCTTTATATAACCTGACCTGGTGCTTAACCATTTAAGTCCCTGCTCACAATATATAAACAGTGAAGCAGCAGACAGCCGCTGGTCTCGTTACCATCTAGTATTGCTACTGTCTAGTATTGTTACTACTTATATCTTGTTTAGAGATTTTAGAACTAGCTATTTTGCTCATTACAAGATCAGTAGCTGTCTTTGGCCATTGGAGTCAGACCCCAATAGCCAAAGACTAGCCACATACTTGAAACTCAGATTACCAAGGAGTCTAAGTGTGTAGATAGTCTTCAGCCATTGGGATCAGACCCTCAATGGTGGAAGACTAGCCACATACTTGAAACTCAGAGTACCAAGTAGGCTGAATTAAACTGTTTTAATCTGTACAAATAACTCCCAATAAATGTTTTGAGTGCCCTTCTTTCATTTGTCTGCTCACTCATATATACAGGGTGCAGTGAACATATTGTCATTTAAATTATGCAAAATTGAAAATAACACTGACATCTCATTTTAACATATATATATATATATATATATATATATATATATATATATATATATATATACCAAAATTACATTAAAATATTTTGAAATACTAAAGAGTAAATTTATTCAATAAAATTGCCATCAGCTTCAACAACGGACTCCAGAGAACTTCAGAATCTCCTGCAACTTTTCTGGATGGTCTCCTTGTTTAAGTTGGTGAATGCTGTCATAATCCTTGCCTTCAGTTCATCTTTGGTGTGTCAGGACTGAGTGATGCGAGGTGATGAGAATTGCTCTTTAGTACATCACATGGTCGATACAATGAATATAAAATTGAACAGTACATATAAGTGCCAGAGAGAAAAGAGAAGACATGACTACATTGAATGATTAAGAGAAGATTTATTGATGTAATAACATGTGTGTCTATGTGTGCATCATGTATACAGAATAATAGACAGGCCGTCATGAGAAGAAAGTTTATGCGTATATGTGTGTATAGGCTTGGATGTGTGTGCGTGTTGTGTACATTTAAGGATGTTGAGGAGTAGACAGTGAAAGAGTCTATAAAGAGAAGTAAGAAGGATATTCATAGACACAAGTAAGATAAATAATACCAGTTCATAGGCATTAGTACACGGTAGTTGAAATACTGTATCAAGAAGTCACAGCCATGATGCTGAGCTGGTTGCAGGTACATGTCGTACATGAAGTTGTGGCTGTGATGCTGCTGCTAGGTCACTTGGTACAAGAATTCTTGCAGGTTGTATATTCACTGTTGATCCATGGTAAAGTAATTCATGAACACAAAAGTGTTGTAACTTGGATGAGTTGTTTGCTGAGCTGTGTACGTAGAGAGATTATGTTGAAGACATTGAAAACATGATGGTGGCGACAAAGAAGGAGAAGGCCATAATGCTGTTGGACGAAGTTGGTAAGTCTTAACATGGCTGCTGTGGTATCATCGCTGGAACTGGCTGTGTCTTCGTGGTCAGTGGCTTAACCTAAAAAGATCAGGAACCAAAGACATACAATGAAGAAAAAGATGGGTTTTAATAGGGAGCAGTAGGCTCAAAAAGGGTCCAAAAAAGGTTGTTCACGTGATGCTATCTAAAGTTTCTGACTGGCTATCCATGGTCAGTTGGCACAACAGAGTAGGAGACAAACTGCATCAATACCACCAATCAGAGTAGTGGACACAGTGGGATACAAACTGCGGCTGAAGGCCAGTTGGTCCCTGCTACATTCGAATGCACGTATATATAGAATCTACACTACAGGTGTTACAAGCAGTTTTGTTGATCACTCGCTCAATTGTGCCCCACACATAATAATCAAAGGGGTTGTAGTCTGGGGAGTTAGGTGGCCAGACGTTAGGGGTGATGTGGTCACAGAAATTATCGGACAGCCATGACTGGGTTCTCCTGCATGTGTAGCATGTTGCAGAGTCCTGTTGCCAGACACACGATCTTCTAGCAGCCACCCTCTTGACCCAGGGCAGCACTACCTCCTCCAGACAATTGATGTAGGCCTCCATGTTGAGTCTGAGGCCATGTGGGAAGATGAATGGAGGCATAATGTCACCATCACTAGTGATCACTTCAAACACCATGATGTTGATTGGATGTTTGATTTTTATCACTCTCAGTACATGCACTGTCTTTGACACCCAAACTCACTGAAATGTTTGTATTGGAACTTTTGGCATGAATGCCAAGCCTTACAGCATGTTGTTTCCAAATTTCTGGCAGAGTGAATTGCATCATGGCAGTGTTTTTCTCACAGATGGTACCCAACTGACCCTATTATACTGTGTAATTGACAAAATAAAAAACAAACAATATTCATATGCAAAATAAAGAATATAAAATGGTTACAATTTATCCATCGCATCCTGTATATACATGAATGTATATATATATATATATATATATATATATATATGTCCTGTACCCAGATATGCACCTATATATACAGGTAGACGTAGGTATGCACATACCTGTACGTATATATGCATATACTCATTTATTATTTGTTTTATGGGAGAATATACGAAAAAACAACAACAGACGAGGACAGGTGGTGTAAATAACAAAAGGATGTATTAGTATGACGCTCGGGATGTATGTATGTATGTATGTATGTATGTGTGTGTGTGTGTGTGTGTATGTATGTATGTAAGTATGTATGTATATCTGTGTGTGTGTGTCTTTGTGTCTGTGTTTGTCCCCCACCACTGCTGACAACCAGTGTTAGTGTGTTTACATCCCTGTAACTTAGTAGTTCAGCATAAGAGATAGAATAAGTACTAGGCTTACAAAGAATAAGTCCTGGGGTCAATTTGTTCGCCTAAAACCCTTCAAGGTGGTGCTCCAGCATGGCTGCAGACAAAATGACTGAAATGTGTAAAAGAATAAGAGAATAAAAGAATGTGTCATCTCTACTGTAAGACAACTGTTCCTGTTCTTCTGTCGTGCTTGAACTTCTCACCACCTGGCATAAATCCATCTCTGTCAATACAAATTATTCTACCTCTCAGTTAAAGGTGTCTTGACTTGTGAGTTACTGGGTGTCCTCAAGTGCCAGTGTCATGCAAAAGATGCCCAGTACACTCTATAAAGTGGTTGGCATTATGAAGGGTATTCAGCCATAAAAGTATCCCAAAACAGACATTGAAACTTGTTGTGATCAATCAGTTTGTCAGCTTTTGTTGAACTGTTCCACCCATGCCAGCATGAAAATAGAAGTTAGATGAAAATGATAATGATAATGAGGATGAAGTAGCTAAGAGGATGTTCAAAACCTAATTCATTTTCTTGGTAAGATTTTGTAATTGATGATGATGATGATTGCGCTGTTAATATTGATCTGAGATCACCATGTTGTGCACAAGGCCTGAAATTTTGATGAGTGGGCTAGTCAATACCTCTGACCCCAGTATGCAATTAGTACTTATTTCATCAACCTTGAAAGGTTGAAAAGCAAAGTCAACCTCAGCAGAATTTGAACTCAGAGCATAAGGACAGATGAAATGCTGCTAAGCATTTAGCCTGGCATAAGAATGATTCTATCAGCTCACTGCTCGAATAATAATAATAATAACAACAACAACAATAATAATAATAATAATAATAATAATAATAATAATAATAATAATAATAATAATAATAATAATAATAATTATTATTATTATTATTATTATTATTATTATTATTATTATTATTATTATTATTATTATTATTATTATTATGGAATAACAACAGAAAAAATATGATATAGGCATATGCCAGGAAAGGTCACAGAAAATGGGAAAGCAACCATCCTATAGGATATACCAATACACACATGTAGAGAAATTAAGACCAGTATAGGCTGGATATAGTCATCAGAGATCAGGAAAAAAAAAATTTCCTAATCGATGTATCAATAC
>NC_142937.1:61358162-61370662 GCF_046866305.1 Octopus bimaculoides | reverse complement strand
GATAAACTAGTATGTACTGAAGACTAATAGCAGTCTAAACACCATGCAGGGAGCAGTGAGCTTCTTTCATCACTTAAACTGTTGTTGATTAGCCCCAGAACAAACTCAGTAGAGCAGTCCTATAATCGAAGGAACTTTAGTTGTGACCATCCTGTCTTTTTTTTATTTTTAAGAGATATGTAGGACTACTACATTGTTTAATGCGCCCTTTCCTCATATAAGATAGTAGAATGTGGTTTGAGAGGAATTTGGCTGCTTTCCTTTTGCAGGTTGACTAATCTTGTAGAAGATGCCTCATTGATTCCTGTTACCCTGTCATAGTTCTACAGCTAAACAAATACTGAAATGTAAAGCTTGCATGTATCTTGGTGCCATATGATAAGCACTTGTACTGGTTTTGCATAATAAGCAATCATGCCAGCGCCACATAAAAACACACCTGTGCTAGTAGCACATAAAAAGTACCCAGCACACTCTGTAAAGTGGTTGGCATTAGGAAGGGCATCCAACTGTAGAAACCATGCCAAAGCAGACGATAGGAGCTTAAATGCAGCCCTCCGGCTGACCAGCTGCTGACAAACAATCCAAACTGCCAGCATGGAAAATAGACATTAAATGTTGGCAGTGGCGGTGATGGCAGTGGTGGCAGTGGCGGTGGCGGTGGCGGCGATGGTGGTGGCAGTGGTGGAGGCGGCTGTGGCAGCAGCGGTGGTGGTGGTGGTGATGATGATGATTTATAACTTGTCGCAAAATTCAGAATGGATTTTCATTCAGAACTAATGAAAAGAAATCCAGATTTTTTTGATAGAGTGCTCATTAGATCAACACGAAGTGAATTAACTAACAGATCATAGGTTAAAATAAGTAGAATATGTTGTGAAGTCAGACTAAAGCAGAGCTACATGGCAAGACCTGACCATAAATTAGGTGAAGGGAAAGTCTATTGCTGAAAGGAAATATCATGTGAAGAGAAATATGAGAAATTGGGAGATAATCATCATGGGTTTTCATCTCCTTTTCCATGTTGACTTAGTTTGGGTGAGTTTTTCTGAAATAGTGTTGTCTTTTCCCTGAAAAGCTCAATGGAAAAAAGTATATGTCATCAGCTTGATATAGGTAAGTGGATCCAATCTAAGGATGCTGAGCTGATGGTACTGGATTTAACAAAAAGCATCTACGGACAAGGAGAAATGTGAGAACTATTTTGCTCAAGGAATCACAGTAAGAGAGAGAAAAGGAGTGATAGAGAGAAGAAGAAGAGAGAGAGAGAGAGAAAGAGAGGGAAACTACTAGGCAAAGATATAAAGGAAATTCAATGTGGTCATCATTGGTGTGTTATTAATTAGACTTCTTTCCATTTTCGTTTCTCGGATTAATCATAACCTTATTTAGTATATGAACATTTAAGGACCATGTTACTAAATTAAGAGATCATCACCACCACCCTAATCACTATCATTATCATCATCACCATCACCACCACCACCACCACCACCACCGCCACCACCGCCACCGTCATCATCACCATTAATACCATTACCACTAACACCACCACCACTAATACTACCACCACCATCATCATTGTGATGATAGCAGCAGCAGCAGCTGTAGCAGTAGTTGTGGTTGCAGCAGCAGCAGTAGTAGTAGTAGTAGTAGTAGTAGTAGTAGTAGTAGTAGCAGCAGTAGCAGCAGTAGCAGCAGTAGTGGTAGTAGTAGTAGTAGTAGTAGTAGTAGTGGTAATAGTAGTAGTAGTAGTAGTAGCAGCAGTAGTAGTGGTAATAGTAGTAGTTGTAGTAGTAGCAGCAGCAGCAGTAGTGGTGGTGGTAGTAGTAGTAGCAGCAGCAGCAGTAGTGGTGGTGGTAGTAGTAGTAGCAGCAGCAGCAGCAGTAATAGTGGTAGTGGTAGTAGTAGTAGTAGTTGTAGTCGTTGTTGTGTTATATGCACACACATACTTGTATGTGTGTAAATATTTATGTTTATTGCCTTAGTGATATTCCTGTACAGGTTCTCATTAATGGTTGTTTAAATGATTTTGCAAAGAAATTTCAGAAAAAATTTTTTTCCTTGGAATTAGTCCTAGAATTAGTCCTATCTTTACAAGGTTATAAATAATCTATCCATTACTTTAACTGTGTGCCATGGTGAAGAGAGAACTTATCACTTGAATATTTTGTCATGTATGGCTATTTCAGCTGATGAAAACTCACTGATGTCTTCGTTCAATGTAAAAGAAAAAAAAAAATCTTTGTTCTTTACATTACTGACAGCTTCAGAGACATGGATAATGTTGTTAATATGAATTTTCAATTGTTTTCAATTGTGATGTCCTTTGAGATTCTTTGAAATTTGAAACTGCCATTAAGAATTTAATTTATTTTAAGATTCAATTCTTCCATTTTCAGAGTGACACAAAAAAGATAGTTTCTTTGAACATTCTTTTTGAATAAGATGTCTCAACTGATGTAGAAGTTCATTGTGGTATGTTACAGAGAAGAACTGGTTGATAGTCAAGAGTTTATTTATCGACTGATGTGTGTCAGTAAGCCAGACAAAGAGTTATAAAAGAACAAATGCTACACCACCATCAAACTGATCCATAAACTCTCTCCATTCTACATTTAATCAGGGAGATGTATCCCACTTGTAAAAACTACGTTTCTATGTGTGGGTATTTATGGGAGCTAAGATTTAAATTTTAAGCCTGCTTATATCATATTGGTTTCAAATTTTGGCATAAAAAACCAGCAATTTGGGGAAAACAGGTTACACCTCCCCCCACCCCCCACCAGTGCTTAACTAGTGCTATTTTATCAATCACAAAAGGATCAATTGGCAGAATTTGAAATCAGAATGTAAAGATGGACAAAATTATTAACCATCTCACTGACAATAACTCTGAGCACCTTTTCAGACTCTACCTGTCTAACACCCGTGGACATGTTTACAAAGTCAGAAAACAGCACAGCTTCCCATGACTTTCGGAAACATTTTTTCACGCTAAGAGTTGCTGAAGTATGGAACAAACTGCCAGCATCAGTTGTTAGTTGTCAGAGCACTGCATCCTTCAAAACTTCCATGCTTCCTGAGATTCACCAACACTACACCTGATTTTCTCCGCTCCATGCACATGCAAGCATGTATCTGACTCATACACTGTTCACTTTCCAGACATTTGTACATTACTGCATATGCTTTATATGCACTTTTGACAAGTTGTAGTGTACCTGAGCACTGTATAAAAATAATTTCATTATTATTAGTGTTATTATTATTATTATTATTATTATTATTATTATTATTATTATTATTATTATTATTATTATCATTATTATTATTATTATTATTATTACTATTATTATTATTGTTGTTATTATTATTATTATTATTATTATTTTATGTTTGACTTTTGTTTTGCATTTGTACAAGTTGGATCCAAGTCTCACCCAGAGACCTCAAGAGACAACAAGTTAGAAGTTCATGTAGGTGTTATGCCTAGGGTACCATATATTTGGATTTGTACAGTTTTGTTCAAGTGAATGTTTAAGAAACCATAAGAAAATTATGTTTGCTTTAAAATTTGAGATCACATAGACAGTATTTTACGTAGGATATGGGCAGTTCCCATGAGCACTATCTTTTGGACTTCAGCCATTTTGGGGTTTCCTGGTATCTGAGCTAGGTAGTAATCAGCCCGTTTCGCTGTCATTCCCAGGGCACCTATGACAATAGGTATTGTTTTCGTCTTCAGATTCCACATTTTGCTAATTTCTATTTCAAGATCTTTATATTTGCTCAGTTTTCAAGATCTTTATATTTGCTCAGTTTATTATTATTATTATTATTATTATTATTATTATTATTATTATTATTATTATTATTATTATTATTATTATCATAAAAAATGTTGCAAACCATTTTGCATAGCATGCTAACAATTCTGCCAGCTTGGTGCCTTAACCTGCTTTTTTCACATTCAGAATGCTATATTCATTGGAATATGCATATATAGAGAGAGATATGCATATATATAAAGACTAAACAGAACAGGAGGATACATGTGAAGGGAAGAGTCGCTGAGGAGGTCACAGATGTGTGACAAAAGATTTCCAGACAAGAATACACACACACACACACACAGATATATATATATATATATATATATATATATATATATATATATATATATATATATATATGAGGTCTGATCAAAAAGTATTGGATCTGTTACTATGGTCACAAAGCTACTTGGCACAGATTGACCTTGAACTCTGTTGTGCATGTGCACTAAGTTATGCTGTTCACACTCAATATTGTTGTTCATAGCAGTGGTTGGAAGTAAAATATGTTGAGTGTGGTTGTCTCAAAAAGATCAGATTTCAGCTGTGCAGGACCTCCTTGATTGCGTGCGTGTGTGTTTGTGTGTGTATACATATGTGTATGTATGTATACATATATTTATATACAGGATGTCCCAAAAAGATGTACTTCCTCTTTGACTTCCCAGTACTCATGCATTTTGTGTTCAAGTAGATGTTTATTGATATACATACAATCTTAAAAAGTTAAATTAAATTCAGGAAAATAAATTGTTGTAGAAACGATTATTTATTGTCATTTAGAATTATTTAATGTTCTCTCTCTTTCCTACATGTTCGCAAATGTTCAAACTGCCTTCCTTCATTTTCCAAACAAAGCTGATAATGTCCAACAATGGATTCAACAAAATTGCCAAACATTTCATTTGGAATTCCAAGACATTTTATTCAAATTTTTCATTTCTCAAATCATCAATTGTCACTGGTTTTGCAGCGTAAACCTTATCTTTGAGATGTCCCCATAAAAAAAAAAATCCATTGGCGTGAGGTCTGGGGAATCATCATCATCATCATCATCGTTTAACGTCCGCTTTCCATGCTAGCATGGGTTGGACGATTTGACTGAGGACTGGTGAAACCGGATGGCAACACCAGGCTCCAGTCTGATTTGGCAGAGTTTCTACAGCTGGATGCCCTTCCTAACGCCAACCACTCAGAGAGTGTAGTGGGTGCTTTTACGTGTCACCCGCACGAAAACGGCCACGCTCGAAATGGTGTCTTTTATGTGCCACCCGCACAAGCCAGTCCAGGGGCACTGGCAACGATCTCGCTCGAAAATCCTACAGGAGCCAGTCAGGCGGTACTGGCAACGGTCACGCTCAAAATGGTGCATCTCATGTGCCACCCGCACAAGAACCAGTCCAGGGGCACTGGCAACGATCTTACTTGGCTTGCCGGGTCTTCTCACGCACAGCCCATTTCCAAAGGTCTCGGTCCGTAGTCATCGCCTCGGTGAGGCCCAATGTACGAAGGTCTTGCCTCACCACCTCAGCCCAGGTCTTCCTGGGCCTACCTCTTCCACGGGTTCCCTCAACTGTTAGGGTGTGGCACTTTTTCACGCAGCTATCCTCCTCCATTCTCACCACATGTCCATACCAGCGCAATCGTCTCTCTTGCACGCCACAACTGATGCTTCTAATGTTCAGCTTTTCTCTCAAGATACTTACACTCTGACGGGTATTCACATTGACATTACACATCCAACGGAGCATACTGGCTTCATTCCTTGCGAGCTTGTGCAGGAAATTCAACACTACCTCTCCTCCCAATCCATTTGTTTGGATTTGTTGCATCGAGGTAAGCCCGTACATCACAAAAAACAATACATTGGTAATCGTTCGTCAAAGAGTGAGTACATCTTTTTGGGACAGCCTGTATACTCACACACACACACATTCAAATATGTACATATATGTACATATGTACATATATATGATATATATATCTGTATATGTGTGTATATATTTCATTTCATTTCAAAGTTTCAGCTCAGAGCTGCGGCCATGCTGATGCATATATATATATATATATATAAATGTGTGTGTGTGTGTGTGTATGTATATGTGTATATATACATGTATGTGTGTGTGTGTATATACATTATATGTATGTGTGTGTGTGTATATATATATCATCATCATCATCATGTAAATCATCCAACCTATGCTGGCATGGTTTAGATGGTTTGACAGGAACCAGTGTGTTCAAGGATTGCATTGAGCACCAGAGCAGCTGTGTCTGCTTTGCCATAACTTTTACAGCTGCATGCCCTTCTGAATGCCAAACACTTTACAGCATGGACTGGATGCTTTTTCATGTAATCAGCACTATTGAGGTCACCATGCAGTTTGCAACATTAAAAAGCACAGCAGAGTCTGTGTGGTAAGTAGCTTACTTAGCAACCACATAGTTCCAGGTTCAGTCCCACTGCATGTCACCTTGAGCAAGTGTCTTCTACTGTAGCCTCAGGCCGACCAAACCACATGAGTGGATTTAGTAGACGAAAACTGAAGGAAGTCCATCATATATATATATATATATATATATATATATATATATATATATATATATGCATATACTCATTTAATACCTGTACGTATATATGCATATACTCATTTACTATTTGTTTTTATATATATATATATATATGTGTGTGTGTGTGTGTGTGTGTGTGTGTGTGTGTGTGTGTGTGTGTGTATGTTTGTGTGTCTGTGTTTGTCCTCCCAACATCACTTGATAACCAATGCTGGTGTGTTTATGCTCCCATAACTTAGCAGTTTGGCAAAAGAGACCAATGGAATAAGTACTAGGCTTACAAAGAATGACTCCTGGGGGCAATTTGTTCAAATAAAGGCAGTGCTCCAGCATGGCTGCAGTCAAACCACTGAAACAAGTAAAAGAATAAAAGAATATATGTATATATATGTATGTATGTAATAAGAAAGGATTATTAAGTTTTCATTTTACCCAGAATAACATTACTTAACCATAAAACAATGAGAGTTCCTCATTTTACCTTAGAAGTTTTCAGTTTGCTAAAGCCTCAAGTATTTTTATATCTGGGTGAAATATAAGTGGAGGTTGAATTCATGAACACTGCTTCTGATCATAGAGTATATATATATATATATATATATATATATATATATATATATATAGATGTATATCTACATATACATATGTATATATGCATGCATGCATTTATACTTGTATGTATGTATGCATGTATGAAGAGAGATGGACAAACAATAATTGGTGTATGAAATATATTTACCAAAGTTGTTATACAATATAATCTTCAGTAATGGAGAGCGATATAGAATACGGGTGGGGGAGGAATTATAACAAGGTAAGAAAGAAGGAAATAAAGAAACGATGGACTACGAAAGCATAGGAGAAAGAAAGACATTGATGATGTGTAAAGAGCTATAAAGAAAGAAAAATAGTGAAAGGAAAGTAGAAAACAGGAAAAAAGATGAAAGGACCAGTCAGTCGGTGTATGATATCCGACCTGTTGCTAGGAAGGTTATAAAACCAAATTATGTGAGAGGTAAGTGAAACCTGTCATAACAAAAAAAAAGGCAATGCTAGGCGAAGAAGACTCCTGACTGCAGTTAAAGAAAATGCAATCACTTTTTAGTAACTTTGTTCCCCTTCTTACCTTCTTATCTACTGCTTTTTTCACCCCCACCTTTTACTTTATATCACTCTTTCTAGCTGATATACTTCTCGTGATTTTATGTTCTCTCTTTCGTTTGTTTGCATCTTTCACCACAACCCCATCTTTACTCATTTTGCCACTTTTACTTCATCTAATTTTGCCTTTGCCACTTAGCCTTCTTAAGATGAGATACTGTATATAAATGCATGAAGGTATTTAAATATGATGGCTCATGTATATTGATATTATGCATCCTTATATACTTTTGTGCAATATCACCTTATAACATTTACATGTAATTGCATTATATAAGTAATAATATCAACAATTCACAAGATACGTTGAAACAACTATAAAGAAATGATTATATCATGTAATATTAAGTAACATGTCAATATATTCCATATACATATCTATGATTATTTGTCCATCTCTATTGATATTTGCTCAAAGATTTCTCTTCTAGATAATCCATCTGCTTTTGGAGTACCTACTCTGAATAAGAAGTTGGATTTTAACACCTAGAACTGCCCAAGCACCCTCTTGGTGTCTATTGTGTAAGCATCCTCATGCCCTCCAGGCATGGCTATGTGGTTAAGAAGTTCACTTTACAACCATATGATTTGGGTTTGAATTTTACTGCATGACATCATGGGCAAGTGTCTTTTACTATAATCCCAAGACAGTCAATGCCTTGTGACTGAATTTAGTATAGTAGATGGAAACATTATGTGGAAGCCCACTGAGTGTGTATATAATACAGGGGTTGGACAAAATAATAGAAATACCGTAAAATTTCAAACAAATTTATTTTAATATGGGGTAGGACTGCTTTTGGCAGTAATTACAGCTTGAATTCTATGAGATATGGATTTGTACAAAGTTTGAATTGTTTCCAAAGGAATTTTTGTCCATTCTTCAGCTAAAAGTCTCCAGTTCTTGTAGTGATGATGGTGGAGGACATTGATTCCTTACTTGTTTTTCTAAAATGCACCATAAATCATCATCATCATCATCATCGTCTAACGTCCGCTTTCCATGCTAGCATGGGTTGGACGATTTGACTGAGGACTGGTGAAACCGGATGGCAACACCAGGCTCCAGTCTGATTTGGCAGAGTTTCTACAGCTGGATGCCCTTCCTAACGCCAACCACTCAGAGAGTGTAGTGGGTGCTTTTACGTGTCACCCGCACGAAAACGGCCACGCTCGAAATGGTGTCTTTTATGTGCCACCCGCACAAGCCAGTCCAGGGGCACTGGCAACGATCTCGCTCGAAAATCCTACAGGAGCCAGTCAGGCGGTACTGGCAACGGCCACGCTCAAAATGGTGCATCTCATGTGCCAACCGCACAAGAACCAGTCCAGGGGCACTGGCAACGATCTTACTTGGCTTGCCGGGTCTTCTCACGCACAGCCCATTTCCAAAGGTCTCGGTCCGTAGTCATCGCCTCGGTGAGGCCCAATGTACGAAGGTCTTGCCTCACCACCTCAGCCCAGGTCTTCCTGGGCCTACCTCTTCCACAGGTTCCCTCAACTGTTAGGGTGTGGCACTTTTTCACGCAGCTATCCTCCTCCATTCTCACCACATGTCCATACCAGCGCAATCGTCTCTCTTGCACGCCACAACTGATGCTTCTAATGTTCAGCTTTTCTCTCAAGATACTTACACTCTGACGGGTATTCACATTGACATTACACATCCAACGGAGCATACTGGCTTCATTCCTTGCGAGCTTACGTATGTCCTCAGCAGTTACAGCCCATGTTTCACTGTCATGTAGCATGGTTGTTCGTACGCATGCGTCATACAGTCTGCCTTTTACTCTGAGTGAGAGTCCCTTTGTCGCCAGCAGGGGTAAGAGCTCTCTAAACTTTGCCCAGGCTATTCTTATTCTAGCAGCTACACTTTCAGCGCACCCACCCCCACTACTAACTTGGTCGCCCAGATAGCGGAAGCTATCGACTACCTCTAGTTTTTCACCCTGGAATGAGATAGAAGTTGTTTCCTGTTTGTTTGCAGTCTTTATTGCACCTGAACATCTGCCACAAACAAAAACTAACTTGCTAGTTAACCTGCCTTTGATGTTGCTGCACCTCTTATGTGTCCATAGCTTGCACCGGGTACATCTTATAGAGTTACTACCTACTCCTTTTCTACATACTGAGCAGGGCCATCTACCTGAAGGGGTTTGTGTTTTATCTACCTTCCTACTTATTAGGATTTTGGTTTTAGCTAGGTTGACTCTAAGGCCCTTCAATTCTAGACCTTGCTTCCACACCTGAAACTTCTCCTCTAGTTCTGATAGTGACTCCGCAATTAGGGCAAGGTCATCAGCATAGAGGAGCTCCCAGGGGCAACCTGTCTTGAACTCCTCTGTGATTGCCTGGAGGACTATGGTAAATAATAGGGGGCTGAGGACAGAACCTTGGTGGACCCCTACCTCTACCCGGAATTCATTGCTGTACTCATTTCCAACCCTCACCTTACTGGCAGCATCTCTGTACATGGCTCGCACAGCTCTCACTAACCATTCTTCTATCCCAAGTTTCCTTATTGACCACCAGATAAGGGATCGGGGGACCCTGTCAAAGGCTTTCTCCATGTCAACGAAAGCCAGGTACAGAGGTTTATCCTTAGCTAGGTATTTCTCTTGCAACTGTCTCACTAGAAATAAGGCATCAGTAGTGCTTTTACCTGGCACGAACCCAAACTGCATCTCATCTAAATTGATTCGCTCCCTAATTAGTTGGGCTATGACCCTCTCTGTAACTTTCATAACCTGATCTAACAGCTTGATGCCTCTGTAATTATTTGTATCTAAAGCGTCCCCTTTACCTTTGTAGCAGTTGACTATGATGCTGCTACACCAGTCATAGGGTATGACTCCTTCGTGTATCACCTGGTTCGTAATACGGGTGACTAGGCTATAGCCAACACTGCCAGATATTTTGAGCATCTCTGCAGTGATTCCTGATGGGCCGGGGGCTTTCCCGGTCTTCATACTCTTAATTGCTTTATCTACCCTGGTACTATCAACTCGGATAGCTGGTCCCTCTATTGGGTCGACATAAGGCAGGCTCTCTTTCTCCCATTCATTCTCTTTATTAAGCAATCTATCGTAGTGGCATCTCCAGACCTCTTTCTTTGCATCCTCATTTAATGCAAGCGTACCATCATCCATGCGAACACATTTCTCTCCTACATCAATAATATTGAAATCTGGGGGCTGTAGTGGCCAGATAAGATGTTCAACTTCACTAGAATGTTTCTTGTGCCATTCAGTGACAACTTTAGCTGTGTAAATTGGTGTATTATCATCCTGAAAGATTGCGTTTTCTTCTGGAAACAGTTCTGCAACCATAGAATGAATTTAATCAGATAAAATGCTTAAATAGTCTTGACTATCAATTCTGCCATGAAGGGAAACATTGGGCCAGCAGATTTCCAAGTTATGCCCCCCCCCCCCACACCAGATCCTCCTCCATGTTTAACAGTTGGAAGAAAGCAGTCTGAATCAAATGCTTCTTTTGGCGGTCGGAAATAAGGTAAAAGATGACTCATCTGAGAAAATAACATTCCTCCACTGCTCTAGGGACTAATTCTGTAGGTTCTTACTCCACTCTAAATGCTTTGGAACGTTTGTTTTTCATTCGAATGTTTTGTTCACATACCACCAGTACAAGTGCCAGTAAGGCGACGCTGGTAATGATCATGCTCAAATGATGCATTTTACGTGCCACCAACATGGAAGCCAGACAGCTGCTCTGGCAATGATCCTGCTTGGATGGTGCTGTTAACACTCTACTGGCACGGGTGCCAATATATATATTGCGGTCATGTTGGAGCACCACATTTAGTTGAAGAAATCTACCCCAGGACTTATTCTTTGGAAGCCTAGTACTTATTATATCGGTGTCTTTTGCGGAACCACTAAGTTACGGGGACTATATTTTCTAACATATATATATATTTGCATGTGTGTGTGTGTGTGTGTGTGTGTGTGTGTGCGTGTGTGTGTGTGTATGTGCGTGCGTGTGTGTGAATGCTTTTACATTTGTGTTATCCCCTCACCATAGCTTGACAACCAGTTTTGATGTTTCCCTCTTTGAAAATAAGTGATTCAATAAAAGAGGCCAATAGAATAAGTACCAGACTTTAGAAATGAGGCACTGGGTTGATTTATTCAAATTTATAGATATCTATGAAACAAACTTTGAATTTTAGCAAAAAGTTTGGCTTCTGTTGAAATTTAATCAATACACATGTGTGAGTAAATTATAAAGATGGAGAGGTAGGGAAAGAGAAAAGAAAGAGAGGGTAAGAGAGAGAGAAGGAGAGAGTGAGAGAGAGAGAGAGTGTGTGTGTGTATAAAATGAAGTTTAAGGGCTGTAACTACATTTTATAGTTTGTCAAAATAATGAAGCAAATTCATGCAAGCTAAAATGAAGACTTATTAGCTCCATTTAAAATGAGCTAATGCCATGTTGTTCATCATCATCATCATGCACAACAACAAGAAGCAGTGCACATGTTCAAGTAACAATTTTTCAATGAACACCAACTTCATACACACACACACACACGTGTATGTGTGTATGTATATATATATATATATATGTATATATCTGTATGGATGTATGTGTATTTGCGTATGTGTATGCATGTATGTATGTGTGTGTGTGTATATATATATATATATATATATATATATACATACACATACATAGATACATACATATATATATATATATGCATGTGTATGTATGTGTGTGTGAGTGTGTGTGTGTGCATGTATGTATGTATGTCTGTGTTTATGTATGTATGTATGTATGTATGTATGCATGCATGCATGTATGTATGTATGTATGCCACTCAATTAGCAAAACAAGTGAATGACATATATGCATACATATATATACATATATGTATATATATGCCAGCACCGCCTGACTGGCTCCTGT
>NC_142937.1:61285662-61350662 GCF_046866305.1 Octopus bimaculoides | reverse complement strand
CAAACCTTGACATGTTAATGTCAGTTTAATTCGATCTGGTAAATCTTTCATCATGTTTAAAACTCCTCATGTACTATAGAAACTTTGTAGCTGTTCAAATGTTTCCAATAAAGAGTGAAAAGTTGTGTTGATTATTTAACACGTGATTACTTACATAGTGTTTATGCAACAAATGCACATTGACAAATGGTTACTCATATAATGTGTATAAAAGCAATTACTAGTAAAGAGTTAGTTGGTGTTGTTTTAATAGTTTTCAAACTATATATTTCTGCCCAAGTTAAGTTTCAAAAGTCATTGGTTGCCAGTGCTATGTAAAAGCATTCAAGCTAGTGCCATGTAATAGTTGCCCATGTCCATGCCATGTTTAAAGCACCCAGTACACTCTGTAAAATGGTTGGCATTAGGAAGAACATCCAGCCACAGAAACCATACCAAACAGACAACTGGTACAGCTTTCCAGTTTGCCAGCTCCTGTCAAACCCTCCGACCTATGCTAGAATGAAGAACAGACGTTAAATTGTGGTGGGGTGGTGGCGGTGGCGGTGGTGGCAGTGGTGATGGTGGTGGTGGTGGTGGTGGTGGTGGTGGTGGTAGTGGTGGTGGTGGTGGTGGTGGTGGTGTTGCAGTACATTTATGCAACTGATTACTGTACACATTTATAATACTGATGATTGGAAAATAATTCAAAAAGCAGTCACTTAAACACTTAGAAGTTACGAAATAATTTAGTTGCATTTCAACTAGCTATGCTACCTATTTGCTGCAGCTCTTGGCTCTTAAATCTCGACATTTAGTCAGAGGTCCACATCTGCAAGAAACATAAAATCAAATGAATGAAATGAAAAATAAGGAAAGCTTCTGACAATGAAGAAAGTTTTTGAAAATCCTCTTATATTTCAGGCACAAAGGCCTATCTTCAGAAGAATACAGTCAAGGAAATGTATGTTAACATAGATCCTGCCGTCTTGGATAGCTCCCCAAATGCATTGTTAGAAGCTTTCCTTATCTCTCATTTCAGTCATTATTCTACCTCTTTATTACAATGTCTCAAGCAAATCTCAACACTTTTAAAATGTTGAAATAAGAGTGCTTCTTACTAATCTCTATAGACATGGTTAAAGTTATATTCTATCTGTCATAGAGCTAGTATCATAATGTGCAGGCATTTTAGTTTGCTGATCATGACTTATCAGTTATATTTATTTAATCCCTTCATGGGCCTATCTACACACTTCCCATGCCCTCACATATCTACCACACCCACCCACAACCGGCCACTCCAATTTCTCTCACCATCGCTTGCTGCAGTTATCTCTTCCCCATCTCTAAACATTACCCCTCACACTCTTATAAAACATCCCTCTCTGTCCCCTCTGTACCACTTATATTCTCCCCACTGTTTAATGTAGGTTGCTTTCCCTATCTCTGATGTATCTTCAGCGCCATCTATTTTGCTCTCTCTCACCTTCACTCTGACTGTCTCTCTCTATGTTTCTCTCTAATTCTATCTCTCCTTTTTCTCTTTACTTTTCCTACTAGAGTAGCCAAATATCTCGCCTATAGTAAGTCACCTATCTTTATCCCTCTATTATACTCTAATCTCACACCTGGCACAAAGTCACTTTCCTTGGTGCTGCTCCCTCTCTCAGCCAAGAAGTCTTTGTCTTGTAAATTATTTGGCAACCCCTCTGGTGTTGGTGCCATATAAAAAGCACCAGTGCTGGTGTCACATACAAAGCACTCAGTATACTCTGTAAAGTAGTTGGCATTAGGAAGTGCATCCTGCTGTAGAAACCATGCCAAAAGCAAACAATGGAACCTGGCACAGCTCTCTGGCTTGCCAGCTTCTGTTAAACCATCCAAACCATGCCAGCATGGAAGATGAAAGCTTTTTACATGACACCATCACTAGTATTTTTCACACGGCATCAGCATCAGTGCTTTTTATGTGGTACCATCACCAGTGCTTTTTATGTGGCACTATCACCAGTGATTTTTATGTGGTACCAGCACCAACAGGGTCACTAAGTATTTTATGATACTTGTAAAAACTCTTTGCATATTGTACATGAGAAACCTTTTGTTCCGGGGTTTCATATCCCAAAATTAGTGTTGCAAATTATATATAAGTACATATTGTACATTCTAGTTACAGAGTAACTATATCTTGTAACTACATCCAAGCGACATTGTAACAGTATCTAGTAACTGAATTCTTATTACAAGATAACTGCAACAAATAACCCCATTATACTTACACCATAACAGATTCTAGTTCAGTCAAAAATTTATGATTCAGTATGTAGACATTTAAATATACTGAATAAAACATTTCTCAGAGTGTTACTAGTAAACTATAGATCATATACAAATTTTCCTCACAAACATTGTTTAAACATTACCGAAAATTTCTAGTTACAGAGTATCTACATCCTAGTTGTAGTGAAACTTTATCTATTAACTTGCTTCTTATTGTGTGAAACAAAGAAGTATTTATGTTGCTGCTTGATCCACTATAAATAGCAACCAAATCTCCTTGAAATCATATCCATTTTTTGTTTTTGTTTTTTTAAAAAGGGACAGGCACACTGAATATAAAGAAGTTTCTATGCTGTTGCTCAATCCACTAGAAATAGCAACCAAATCTCCTTGAAATCATACCCCTACTATTCTTTACAAAAAAGGACGGACACACCGAATAATATATTCCTAGATACTTCTAAAAAAAGACAATATGGTCATTGACTTGCAAACGTTTCATCATGGATCAGCTTGGTTAAGGTTGGCATTGATCAGAGAGTGAATAATAATAGTAGCCTAACTTCATACACTTAAACCTTCTAATATCTCGTTCAATATGATTACATTTTTAATGACGTTTTACATGTGGCCAGGCTTTTTGTTAACTTTTTGAATATTTGTAGTCACACATATTCAAACACTCTGCAATTTGTCATATGTCACTGTACTCTTTTACTTGTTTCAGTCATTTGACTGTGGCCATGCTGGAGCACCGCCTTTAGTCAAGCAAATCGACCCCAGGACTTATTCTTTGTAAGCCTAGTACTTATTCTATCGGTCTCTTTTGCCGAACTGCTAAGTTACGGGGACATAAACACATCAGCATTGGTTGTCAAGCGATGTTGGGGGGACAAACACAGACACACAAACACACACACACACACACACACACACATATATATATATATATATATATATATATACAACAGGCTTCTTTCAGTTTCCGTCTACCAAATCCACTCACAAGGCTTTGGTCGGCCCGAGGCTATAGTAGAAGACACTTGCCCAAGGTCCCACACAGTGGGAATGAACCCGGAACCATGTGGTTGGTAAGCAAGCTACTTACCACATAGCCACTCCTGTCCAAGGTAGATCTAGCACCTTGGGATAAATGTTGCATTGAAACAAAATTTTATATTGCTACTATATACCTCTAGACTAGTGCTCCACAACCGGTATGCCATGGCACACTGATGCACCACGAAACAATGCTAAGTGTGCCACAGTGTAACCTCAATATAATTTTTTTCCCTATAGTTTAAGTTACATCTTTAGTTCAGGTGTGCCACCAAAATTTTAAAAAGAATATAAGTGTACTGCAAATGAAAAAATGGTTGGAGAGCACTGCATTAGATCACTGGTTCTCAACTAGGGTCTATATGGCCCCAGAGGCCCATATAAGATTTTTTTAGTGGTGGTGGTGGTGGTGGGGCATGCAAGCAAAATAGTAAATTGGGGTCCATGGAAAAAATTTGATTTGGATGTATTTATTGCAAGCAACAGCTAGGTGTCTTTCTCTAATGTTTAACACAGTTCAACAAGTTAATGTTTGAAAAAACAAAAGAGGAATTTTGAAAGAAGTATCTACAAGACTATCTATAAGTTTTTAACCCTTTAGCATTCAGATTACTTCATCAAGTGTGAAACTTATTTATTCACATTTTTAAAAATTCATCATGTATTACCTTGTAGCTTTGAGATTTTCATAGATGTGATTGCTTAATTTTAAAATGACATAACAGGCTAGGTGTGAGAGGCACGATCTGGCCAGTTTGAACATAAAGTGGATGGAATATTTGGGCTGGATATGTCTAGTTTAAATGTTAAAGGCTTAAACAGCAAATGGCTATAGAGGTCCACCAGAATGAAATAGTAATCAAAGGGGTCTATAGATAATGAATGGTTGAGAGCCACTGCTCTGAGCTTCCAGTTTGTCTATTCCATCCACACAACACTCTAACAAGACCACTTTCCTCTTTTCTATTGTACTATAAAACAAATGCGAACTAGACTGTTGTATTATTCATATCATATACAATACATTATTTATGTTATGTTTCCCATGGTATAGAATATCTTCACAAAGATTTGATATATCTATTGCATTTCGTGTCATGCTGAGTGGATAATTAGTGAATGCTTAAGAGAAAAATATACACTGCTTGATAATTGTAATCTGTTCAGTCATAATTTTTATAATTTAATATGTGAATATTTAAATATATTGAATAAAACATTTCAGAGAATGATACTGGTAAACTATAGATCATAAACAAATTTTCCTCAGAAATATTCTGTTTGAATATCACAAAATAAATATATAAAAAAATATAGGATAATCTATGCATTTTTTTTTTGTTGTGTGTGTTTGCTTTTCCTTTCTTTTTTTTTTTTTTTTTTTGCATTAATAGAGTTGTTGAATTTCCAGAATTTGTGGGAGCCATTGTTCTTTGGCTTATTTGATATCAAGTTGAAATATTTAAAAATAGCCACAGGTTTCAGTTATATAAATTAAAGAGTTAAATTGAAGCTGTGAGATTATTCAAAGATTATTGTAAACAACTATTATAGAAGCCTCTAGGATAAATTTTGATATGTAAATTATTAGAAAAAAATAGAAAGAAACAATGTAATATGATATCTTTGAAGATCGAAGGGAAAAAAAATTGTTAGAAATATTGTGACTTACAGGATTGTTAGTGGAAATTCTGCAAAGGAAAGAGAGAGAATAAGAAACCAATAGAATGAGAAATAGAGAGGGGGGACAGGAGGATAAAGAGGGAGGGAGAGAGAGAGAAGGAGGGAGGGGAGGGAGAGAAGGAGAGAAGGAAAAGTAAATTGGAATAAAGAGGAAAAGTAAGAAAAGGAAAAGTGAGAAAGATAAGCAGCACATGGTGGAAAAGAGAGAAAAAGAGCTTATATTAGAGAAGAAATAGAAAAAGAAAACTAGGATGATAAAGAATGGTAAAGAGAGAGATTGATAGAAATTGAGGAAGAAACAAGGAATTATTGGTAAAGAGAAAGAAAAAGAAAAAGATGGAAATAAGAAGAAATGAAAAGCTGAGAAAAAGACAGACAGAAGAGAGACAATGAAAAAGAGAGCAAATTAAGAAAAGATTGCAAAGTCAAAGTAAGACAGAAATGAATGATGAAGAGAGGGAGTTGGAGAGAGAGAGAGAGAGACAGAGACAGAAAGAAAGAGAGAGGGAGATGAAGCATTTAAGAGTCAAGTATAAGAAGGAAATATTGGTATAAAAAAAAGAGTGTAAAAAATATTTGAAATTTAGTGTTGAAGAAGTGGGGCAAAGACATGAATAAATATGGTTATCGGAGTTACTTGATATAAAATAAAATATGCATGTATCTGTAATCAAATATATGGAACTGAAAAATGTAATCCTGTATGTTTTATGTTTCTCTTAGAAATATTAACCCTACAGGCAAATTGATGCCACGTTCTTTATTTTTCATGAAATTAATGGACTATGTGGACTATAGCAGACAGATTAGGTTTCTCTTGTCATGATTGAGGATACAATTCTTCCTGATGACCATTCTATTATGCAAATATATTTCTTTGAGATAGAAGCTGGCAAGAAAGGAAATTGTTTTTGTGGGTCTTTTTAAACTGATTTTCTTATTTTATTGCCCGCAATGCAAAAAAATAAGATTGGGACTACTAAACAAAAAAAAAAAAAGAAGAGTGTATCATTATTTTCTGTTGAAGCGTTTTTTTTTGTTTGTTTTTTTTTTGTGCCCGTTATTGCATTTGTGATACTTTTGTTGTTAAGGCATTAGATTTTACTGATATAGATGAAAGAAGTCTGGCATGGAAACAAGGAATACAGATGCGAAAATAATATCTTATATGAAATAAAAGACATATATATCTATTTTTACAAAGAAAGTTATAATTAATATATGCACCAAACAGAGGTTCACAGGTATGTATGCATGCATGTGCATATACATATTTATATTTATATATATGTATATGTATGTATATATATATATGTGTGTGTGTGTGTGTGTGTGTGTGTGTGTGTGTGTGTGTGTGTGTGTGTGTGTATGCCTGTATGTATATCTGTGTGTATGTATTTATATATATTATATCCTTTGTCTCTCACTTGTTTCAGTCATTAAACAGCAGCCATGCTGAGGTGATGCCTTAAAGAATTTTAGTTGAATGAATCAACCTCGTTACTTAATTCATTTTAAAGCCTGGTACTTATCCCATTGGTCTCATAAACACACCAACACCAGTAGTCAAGAGGTGATACACATTTATATATATATATATATGTCGTCTGCACAATGTTGTCTGCTCTTTCAATTCAGATGCCCAGTCTCTTGGCTATCTGACAACATGATATTCGACGATCTTGCATTATCATACCAAGAGCAAGGACAATTGTTGTCCTCGGTGGTTGCAGCTGGAGGTCTCCTTGGTGTGGGATCATCTTCCACACTCTCCCTGCCACGCTAGAATTCATTTACCCAGCATATGAAGGAGCATTGTCTGTTAAGGTTCTCACCATATCTTCATGGATTTCTGATGGAGTCATGCCTTTCAAATGAAGATAGTTTATGACAGCACAATTTTCAGTTTTGTCCATTTTTCTTGTAACCTTGACACTTGTTTTTTCAAAAATTTGCAACAAAAAAAATTTAAATATCAGAATCATGAAAATGAGCAAGAATACTCCGAAAAGACTGTACTTACCAGAAAATATTGTTTCAGCTACCTAGCAGCCTCGTTTCTAGATTAGGCTCAAAACTTTTCATACACCCCTTGTGTGTGTGTGTGTGTGTATATATATGTATTAGATAACAAATCATATGGTATACACCTAATAGCTTACCGGTAAAGCATGTTCACTTTCATAGTGTTCATTGGGTACTTGAATAATGCGAGAGACGGAAGATGGAAGATACAAGAATGCTTATCAATAAACATTCTTGTATCTTCCATCTTCCGCCTTTCTTATTGCTAGAATAATCTTACCTGGTTGAAATTGTTTAACTCACATATGTGAGACTCTGTCTCTCTCTGTTTCTGGTTTTGGTCTCACTGTGTGACACCTTGTGCAACATTCATCCACTATAACCTTTGGCCAACCAAAGCCTTGTGAGTGGTTCCATCTCCCTTTCTCTCTCTTTGTCTCTCTCTCTCTCTTTCTCTCCCTTTCTAGCTCTCTCTTTCTCTCCCTTTCTAGCTCTCTCTTTCTCTCTCTCATTACTCAGATATATATATATATATATATATATATATATATCCGAGTAAGGACATAAATGTGAAGCAATGTTGGCAAAATAGTACTTGAATACCGGAGGTAGAGTAATATGCTTTATTATTAAAGCTGCAAAAATATCACAGTTTTCGTGATATTTTTGTGATGTCTTTGCAGCTTTAATAATAAGAGTGTGTGTGTATGTGTATATATATATATATATATATATATATATATATATATATATATATATATATATATATATATATGTACATATATATATATATGACGGGCTTCTTCCAGTTTCTGTCTACCAAAACCACTCACAAGGCTTTGGTTGGCCAATGGCTATAGTGGATGATTGTAGCACAATGTGTCACACAGTGAGACCAAACCCAGACTCATGTGATTAGGAAGCAAGCTTCTTACCACACAGTCACACCTGCACCAATATATATATATATATATATATATATATATATATATATATATATATATATATATATATATATATATATATATATATATATATATATATATATATATATATATATATATATATATATATATATATATATATATATATATACATGTATATACACATGCAGAAATGTTTATATGCATATGTATCGATAAACATATAGTATGCGTGTGTGTCTTGTCAGACTGTTTATGTTTGTATGTGAATGTTAGTGTCATACTGACTAACTCCTCAAGGTATTTTCTCTCAGCCGTATTGTTGATATTTAGAACCAGAATCACTTTTCTCCCCTCAGTTTCCAGATACATACTTGATCACTTCTAAGTCTTTGCCAACTGATGTAAATATTTTTTGCTAATGAAATCTAACAGGATTGTCAGTCAAATTTATAGACAAGATCTGTCCATAACAACATCCTCTTTCATCATCATCATCATCATCATCATCATCATCATTTAGCATCTGTTGTCCATAGTGGCATAGGTTGGATGATTTGACCAGGGTTGGCAAGCTGAAAAGCTGCACCAGACTCCAGTTTGATTTGGCATGGTTTCTATGCCTGGATGCCCTTCCTAAGTGTAATGGTTGTTTATACATGCCACCAGCACTGGTACTATTTGTGTGACACGAGTATGTGCCACGACTGCGATTTTACTTGGCTTGATGGGTCTTCTCAAGTCTGACATAATGTCAAAAGGTCCTTTCGAGTGTTGGGTCCCCATGAGGCCCAACACTCGAAAGGAGCTTTTCATGTGCCACTGACATCAGCCACTTTGCTTCCGTGAAGCCCAACGTTTGAAAGGTGCCTTTTACGTGCTACCATCATGGGTGCCAGTTATGTAACACCAACATCAGCCACAACTACGATTTCACTTGGCTTGACAGGTCTTCTCAAACACTGCATGTCGCCAAAGGTCTCAGTCACTAGTCATTGCCTCTGTGGGGCCCAAAGTTTGAAGATCATGCTTCACCACCTCACCTCATGTCTACCACAGGTTCCCTCCAAAATTAGAGATCAGCATTATTAACTGATATTGCTGAAGTTACTTCCCCTGCCTACTGTTATTATATCTTAAACACCTCAAAGGAAGTTTTTGTCTTCTTATTGCTAGGATAACCAATTTCAATTAGCTAAGATTATCTCTTTGTCTGTCTGTCTCTATGTCTCTCTCTTTCTTTCTCTCTCTCCCCCTCTCTCTCTCTCTTTCTTTCTCTCTCTCCTCCTCCTCTCTCTCTCTCTCTCTTTTTCCCTAAACATACATATACATATTTACACACACACACACACACACATACTAATATACATACATGCTTATACACACACACGCACACACACACACACACTAATATACATACAGGCTTACATGCATACATACACACAGACACATACGTATATTAATTAAAAGATCAATTGCAATATACTAAAGAAATAATTGTGTTAAAAACATTAGCAAGCAAGTATATATAAATAAATAGAAACACCCATGAAATATAGCTTAGCTACCACCAGCCACCCTTCACTAATTACCAACACAATAGCAGCCACCTCTTAACTTCAATCGCCTTCTTATTTACACAATTCTTTCTCAAGCTACTAAAGTAATTGCAGACATGATCCCATTAGCAGATCCACTTACAAATGTTCACCCACTCACATGCTAACACACTAACCTTAACCTTATTCCAACAACTTTATTCTGAATATGGCTACGTTGTCAAAATTCACAGTTAATATTTCTCTATGGATTATTGTAGGAAAACTATTACACTTCCTTCAAATATTAACCAAATAATAGGTGGGGACAAAGACGTGTTTTTGGGGTGATGAGGGGAGGGTATGTTTTTCCTTTTGGAAATTCTTTAATGTTTATTTTGTGTGAAAATGCTATATATTTAGGCATGGTTGTGTGGTAAGAAGTTTGCTTCTGAACCACATGATTCTGAGTTCACCTGCCACTGCATTCCACCTTGGACGAGTGTCTTTCTTTACAATGTGGATGTGGTAGGTGGAAACTGAAAGAAGCCTTTTGTATATATATATATATATATATATTATTGAATTAGAAAACAGAGAGATTTAATGGATACAAATAAATTTATTTATTAATTAACATATTCACCTATAATTGTTTTATTTCACAAACAAAATTAAAATGACAAAACATATATAAATATATAATTTTGCATTTTAGATAGCTTGTATGGAAAATCATCAGGGTGTACAAAGGACAATACAAATATTACAGTATGATCTATTTGGAATACTCAGAATATATAGTCATGTTTATTATGTGTATATGTATATGTGTGTGTGCATACATACACACATAATCATAATGTAATCCTTGTATTGTCCTTTGTACATCCTGATGATCTTCCATACAAGGTATCTTAAATGCAAAATTATATATTTATATATGTTCTGTCATTTTAATTTTGTTTGTGAAATGAAATAATTGTAGGTGAATATGTTAATTAATTAATTAATTTGTATCCTTTAGATCTCTCTGTTTTCTAACTCAATAATAATATTTGATATTTTATGATATCTTATTTGATATATTCATTGAAGAAATATCTCTCCAATGTATAATATATTAAACCAGTGTATCTTGTATAAAAAATATCCCTATAAGAGGTTTAAATATCCTCATTGTGACTTTATATATATCCATATATACATTGTGTGTGTGTGTGTGTGTGTGTGTGTGTGTGTGTGTGTGTGTGTGTGTGTGTGTGTGTGTGTGTGTGTGTCTTCTTGTCATGACATTGCATGATAGTGACAAAAGCAGTGTCATTCATTTCTGTGTGAACATGTCTAGCTAAGGGGAAATATTACATTGTTTGGAAACAGGTAAATTTTGGTGGTAGGAAGAGCATCTTGTCATCAAAAATCTGCCCCGATAAACTTTGTCCAACCCATGCAAACATGGAAAAGTAGACATTAAAATGATCATGGTCACTTCATCTACCTTACACCAAGCATAAACATAGGAGTAAGTAAAGAACCCTCTATATGATCACTTAACTGATTGGAAATGGCAACTAAGTCTCCTTCAAATCACACCCAATCATCTTTAAAATAATTGGAAAAACGTATTGGATGAAGTACTAATGTTTACACTGTTGACAGCTCCATAAAGAAGTGTCAATCTCTGAAAGTGGATGAAACACGTAGAAGTGGGAGACCCAGGAAGCCATGAAATGAAGTACTTAAGAATGACCTCAGGAAGTTGAACCTTTCAGGTGAGATGAGAAAGGACCAAGATACCTGGTACCTGGATGTACTCAAGAAGACCCATACCTCACTGCAGAAATGTTAAGACCATCCTTCTGGTGGTGTAAAGCACTCATGGCGATGCCACATAAAAGCACACATGTGATGTCACATAAAAGCGCCCATGAAGCGTCGCATAAAAATGTTTGTGTAGTGTGGTGCCATGTAAAAGTGCCAGAAGGTGCCATGTAAAAGTACCTATGCAGTGTCACGTAAAAGTGCCTGTGTGGTGTCACATGGAAGCACCTGTGTGATACCATGCAAAAGTGCCTGTGTGGTGCCATGTAAAGCGCCTCTGTGGTGCCATGTAAAAGTGCCCAGGCAGTGTCACATCAAAGTGCCTGTATGGTGCCATGTAAAGCGCCTCTGTGGTGCCATGTAAAAGTGCCCAGGCAGTGTCACATCAAAGTGCCTGTATGGTGCCATGTAAAAGTGCCCGTGTGGTGCCATGTAAAAGTACCCATGTGATGCCATGTAAAAGTGCCCATTCAGTGTCACGTAAAAGTGCCTGTGTGGTGTCACGTGAAAGCACCCAGTATACTCTGTAAAGGGGTTGGCATTAGGAAGGGCATCCAGCTGTAGAAACTATGCCAAATCTGACTGGTGTCTGGTGCAGTCACGACCAGCTTGCCATCCAACCTATGCCAGCATGGACAATGGACATTAAATGGTGATGCTGCTGATGATGTCTGGGAAAAGACGAAATGGTACAGTTCTATGTTTAATAATAATAACATCAAAAAATACCTTAGGAAAGAGAACCCAGGTTCGAAATTTACCCAAGACACCTGAAGAAGGCTGGAGGGTATATCAGCCAAAACATTGTGTTAAAAACAAACAAGATGAGGACAAATATCCGTCAAATGTAAATAATGTAAATAATGTAAATAAAGATGGAATGGTCATAACAAAAACACTTTTGATCATAGGTCTAATCAATCATGGGAAGAAGGACAACAACATTGGGCTCAACATTAAATTGGTTCAAGGTGGCAAGCTGGCAGAAATGTTAGCACACCAATTGAAATGCTTAGTGTTATTTCGTCTGTCTTTACATTCTGAGTTCAAATTCCACCAGGGTTGACAATGCCTTTCATCCTTTGAGGGTCAATAAATTAAGTACTAGTTGTGTACTAGGGTCGATCTAATTGACTGGCCCCCTCCCCTAAAATTTTGGGCCTTGTGCCTAGAGTAGAAAAGAACATTAAATTGGTTCACATACTTCTCAGACCTTTACCATTGGGCAATGCAATCAATGTAACAGCAGACTTTGTATTGTATTAGTATTTGGCTAGGTTTATGATTGCAGATATTTCTTGGGATACTTCTGGCATCAATGAGAAAATGTTGAACTAATTTTTTTTATCTTGAGAACTTTCAGAGCAGGCTCTATGGATAATATCCAATAGTTTGGAAATTTTCTTGTAGATTGGAGTGTATTACAGGATTGTGACAAGCTTTACAAGAATGACCATCCTGTTAGATAAACCTGTACAAGATGTTTTGAACTTTGTACTTTGATAAAAAAATATGTATAGTCCCCAAAATTTGTCTTTGCTTAAAATTTAGATTCGTGGAATCTGAGATGTTGTCTGACACACACAGTTCTCTACTAGATAAGAAGCACAGGTAGTAGTGTGTCAACCCTTGCATTCTATAAAAATTTAGCAATGGGCAAAAACAACTACATCTCCAGGAAGACTCTGAACATCAATGGTGATCAACTGAACAGCTTACTCCAATGATTATGTATAAATTAACTTAAAAGAAATTCCTGGCAGTGACAGTTTCAGATAACCTCAACAAGCTTGGAAGTGTCATCAGCTGAACCTGTCCAAGATGCATTCAGAGTTTTTGGTACCATTCTGTATACATTTGTTCAATGCTTAAATATTGCTTATTTTTTGGAATTACATCAAACAGCCATTGTCATGTTGCCTTTTCTTTGACTAGGAAATCATTAAAAAAATGTCAGGATTAGAAAGAATGCACCTGAACAGAAGGAAGCAAGAAACTGGAGTATTGGAAATATACAGTGATCAGAAAGGACAATTCTATGCTACTTGGCCTAAAGGTGGTCTAAATAAGTAATGAACCAGATATAATACTGAGTGGTAAAGATGAGTACCAAGAAATTCTTAATGCTAGACTTTTAGAGATGGTCTTACCAACGGCTAAGGGATATACTCAAGAAGACCCATACCCCACTACAGAAATGTTATGACCATCCTTCTGGTGGTGTGAAGTCCTCAAGATAAAAAAAATGAGTTCAACATTTTCTCATTGATGCCAAAAGTATCCCAAGAAATATCTGCAATCATAAACCTAGCCAAATACTAATAGAATACAAAGTCTGCTTTTACATTGATTGCAATGCCAATGGTAAAGGTGTGAGAAATATGTGAACCAATTTAATGTTCTTTTCTACTCTAGACACAAGGCCTGAATGTGAAGGCCCTCCAGTGACTGTGAGTTCTTCATGCCTTGGCTAGTATCAAAGGTGCTCATGAGGAGTGTTTGAAGAGTCCACCTCATAAGAGCAGTCATAGGCTATTGTGATCCAGCCAAGCTGGTGAGTGGAGGCCCATGGCTTAGGGGTTAGGATGTTGAACTCATGACTGTAAGATTGTGATTCCAGTTCCTGGACAGGGCAATGTATTGTGTTCTTGAGCAAAACACTTCATTTCACATTGCCCCAATCCACTCAGCTGACAAGAATGAGTAACCCTGCGACGGACCAGCGTCCCATCCAGTAGTGGGTATATATGTACCAAAGAAACTGAATCTGGCCCTTTGAGTCAATATAATTCAGAAAAGAGTTTTATTCTTATCCTATAAGGAGCTACCAAGCTGGCAACTTTTCACTCTTGTGAAAGAGGTTATCCTTATTTGTTTTATTTGTAGTTTTCAGTTATTTGTGTGTATATATATATATATATTTGTGTGTATATATATATATATATTTTGTACAGCCCATATTTGTTTTAATGTATCAAATTTTAGTGCCTCAACACATTGTTTAATATTTTCCCACCACCACTACTGCTACCACCATTTATGTTTGTGTATACATTTCTATATGTATTGTAACCCTTTCTGTGACAGTTTGTATTGAATGAATGGACTCTGGTGGCAAATAAAAAATTATTATTGTTTTTGTTGTCTGTTGAAGTATTCAGACATCTTCAGTTCAGTTCAATGAAAAACAGGATTTTCCCACAAGTTATTTGATGAAAGAAAGGAGTTTTTTTTTTATTAATTTCATTTTGTAAACAAGGAACTTTAGAATGTTTGAACCTTTACTTTACCCCATTACCTGAGGTAAAGAAAGCGTCTGTCTTTTAGATATTTTTTACTATATTTTATAATTGCCATTTATTTCCAATTTTTAACATGGCTTCTTCTAGTAAAATAAGAAGAAATGTTAACAACAAACTTCGTAGCTCCAGTTTTTCCCCCAAGTAAAAAATATAACACAGAGTTTGAAAAAGAAACAACAAGGAGAAACAAAAAAATGAATATAATAATATAAACAGATACATATACAGAAACAAATGAAGAATAACAATATTTCTTGTAATGTTATTTGTGAGAGTTATAACAGCAGTTTAGCTGATATTGTTAATTAGAGGGTGTTGCATGATGTAGGTAGGCTTCTAGAAAAAAATCATGGGAGAGATACGTTACAGAGGGCAGTGCATCTTTGCCCAAGGAATACATCAAAATCAGAAAATGAGTAAGGGAGAGAGAAACCTCTGTTTTTTAAAAATCAGCTCACAACTCTAGGGATAGTCAGAATGAAAGTAGTTATCTCATCCCTTACACTAGGTAGAGTAAAGCCTTCTCTCTCAGCCAGTTGCCATGATCAGTAGTCCTACTTCATGCCTTTCATGTACTGGGAAATGAAATTGGGGAATGGTGGAGAAAACTACTAAAGAAAAAAAAAAAAGATAGAGATGTTGAAAAAATATGCAGGCAGAATGGCTGTGTGGTAAGAAATTTGCTTCTCAGCCTCATGGTTCTGGGTTCAATCTTACTGCATAGCACCCTGGGCAAGTGTCTTCTACTAAAGCCTCGGGCCAACCAAAGCCTTGTGAGTGGATTAGGTGGGTGAAAATTCAAAGAATCCTATTGCGTGTGTGTGTGCACGCGTGTATATGTGTTTGTGTGTGGTTTATGTCTGAGTCTGTACCCACCACTGCTTGAAAATCAGTGTTGGTATGTTTACATCCCTGTAACTTAGCAACTCAGCAAAAAAATCTGATAGAATAAGTAACAGGCTTTAAGAAAAAAGTACTGGGGTTGATTCATTCGACTAAAATTCCTCAAGGCGGTGTCCCACCATGGCCACTGTCTAATGACTGAAATAATTAAAAGATTTTTAAAAAAAGGCAAACAACTGTAGATCCCCCAAGGGGTGTTGAAAGTATAAAACACATCTAAAGGACAATTTTATCTAAAGCCAACTCAAATAGGAAATTAATCTGATTCAGAAGAAAGTAGAGGCATGTAACAGAATCTTCTAAATAAGAAACTTTTAATAATAATCACATTTGCACTCTAACAACAGCTATATGAGATTATGCTGGACATGAGGCCTATTACAACTCAACTAAATCAAAGGTGTTCTCTGGCAGTTTTGAAGAGCCCGATTAACAGAAGAGGTCAGAGCAGAAAGTGGTTAACATTAAAAGGTGCCTGATCCTACTAAGAAGATTGCTTTACTATCCTGTATGGAAGATTGCTCATATTTGTTTTATTTACATTTATTTTCATTTATTTTATTTTTTATCTTTTACCTTTTACTTTTTACTTGTTTCAGCCATTAGAAAGCAGTCATGCTTGAATGAAACGACCCCAGTATTTATTTTTTAAAAACCTGCTACTTATTTTATTGGTCTCTTTAGCCAAACCACTAAGTTACAGGGACATAAATGCACCAACATCAGTTGCCAAGTGGTGGTGGGAGACACACATACACACAAAAATACATATACATGCACATGTGTGTGTGTGTGTGTGTGTGTGGTGATGATGATGATGATGATGAGGAGGAGGAGGAGGAGGAGGAGGAGGAGGATATACATGATGGATGTCTTTCAGTTTTCATCGACCAAATCCACTCACAAGGCTTTGATCGGCCCAAGGCTATAGTAGAAGATACTTGCCCAAGGTGCCATGCAGTGGGGATGAACTCAGAAGTATGTGGCTGGGGAAGCAAGCTCCTTACCACACAACTACTCCTGTATCTATCATGTATTTATTTATTTATTTGTATATGTTTTCATGAAGCAAATTTTTTATGTCTCAATATATTGTGTTGCATTTTCCTCCACAATCATTTATATGTGTGTTTGCATTGTGTGATTGCATACGTGCATGTATGCAGTATGTATGTGTGTATGTGTATACACTCTTTTCCATTTTTTGTATAGATCTAAGCTTCTTGGCTGAAGGAGATAAGGTAAGACAATTGTTGTGCTGATAATGCCTATTCAAACAGAAACACCTGTACATGATTGCTCTCTTATTTCCAGACAATAAGCCTGTTCTTTTCCTCAACAACATGTCAGCTTTGGAGAACTTTTGATTCTTGCAATAATCTCCCCTTCTCAGGTGGAGTTGGTCTCGATTATCATTTGATGTGCAAACACTATAGGACAAGATGATCAGAATTATTTCGCTTTGATTGACTGGGTGTATGTTAATAAAGTTTTACATGAAAATGTTATCAAGATTATCTTTTACCTTTTACATGTTTCATTCATTAGACTGTGGCCATGCTGGGGCACTGTTTTGAAGAATTTTTAGCTAAATGAATTGATTCCAGTACTTAATTTCTACTTAACCCAAGTACTTATTCTGTTGGTCTCTTTTGTTGAACTGCTAAGTTACAGCAATGTAAACACACCAACAATGGATGTGAAGTAGTGATGAGGGACAAACACACGCACACACACATATACACATGCATACACACATACACACACACACATATATACATGTCAGGCTTCTTTCAGTTTCTGTCTACCAAATCCACTCAAAAGGCTCTGGTTGGCCCAAGGCTATAGGGGAAGACACTTGTCTGAGGTGCCACACAGTGGGACTGAATCCAGAACCATGTGGTTGGAAAGCAAACTTCTTAACATATTCAACTTTAGGAAGAATAAGAGATCTCTTCAGTTCTGAGTTTCCATTCAAATTTCTTCCCCCGAAGAGACAAAGATATGTAAGTATCAAAAATGTCATCGAATACAATGAGTTTGTAATCAAAACTTCTTGTAATATTTTTACTGCTGAAGAAACATTATAGTTTTAGCTTGATTATGCTATTAATTAGCTTAATCAACCAGTTGTATAGTCTTTAGTTTTTCTGACTAATTAGAAAATTTTCCAAGCAAAATGCTAAAGCTTTTTCTTAGCCCCACCATCACTACAGCCCACCTATCCCATCAAAAATATACCTGTACATCTCTTTGTCTTTCTGTTATTTAGTACTGGTTATCATTATCATTATTATTATTCTTATTATTCTTATTCAGTAGTTTTATTTTTATAGCGTGCTTTCACTTCACTACCGAGCGCAGCTCTGTGTGCCTTGGGTATGTGCTGTGGTTTGCTGTGTTGCTCTTGTGGTTACTGTATTGAAAGTGTTTTGCGTTGGATGTGTGCAGTGCCCAGTAGTGCAATTTTCTGTATGTTATATATATTTGTAAGTCCTGGTGTTTATGTTATGTATTTGTCTGAATATTTTTTTATTATTATTATTATTATTATTATCATTATTATTATTATTATTATCGTCATCATCATTATTATTTTTATTATTATTATTATTATTATTATTATTATTTTGTGTTTGTATTTTGTTTTGTTAGTTTAGATAGTATGTTGAATATGCAGAGGTTACCCAAAACTTGACTCTTTTGTTCTTGTTAATATTCTTCTGCTAGTTACCTGCTTTCTAGGCTATATCAAATTTAAGCCATTTTCGAAATGGAAAAACAAAACATTTCTCATTGTAAAAATAATATTTGATTATTTAATAATGCAATATAACAGTAGTGCTTGTTTTGGGTTGTTGCTTTTTGTTTTTTTGCTTTCTTTTGTTTTGAGGTTTCTACTTCACTGTTTCTTTTTGGGGGTTTTTTTCTGTATTGATAAAGCACTGTTAGGTTTCTTAAAGTGCCAAACCACTGTGTTAGCAGGCCTTTTGTAATTTTTTGGAACAAAGCTATTTATAAACAATATGTTAATGGACATATGACAATTTATTGGCAAAAAGCTTACGGCAGCTACAGAAAATATTGAATATTTTTCAGAGTTAAAGATCCTCAAAGTGGTCAGTTTCTGCAGAGTTTGAATATTTTGATAAGGCCATAGACTTAGTGGATTGTTATTCAACATACTTTGGTTCAGTTAGTAACAAAGGTGGTTTCACTATGATATCTAGCAATGGATATGTATCCAAGCTGCATAATGATAGCTATCAAAGGACAAGTAACCAAGCTGCACAGTGATCAGACACTGGAAAGCCTTTCTTTTGAAAAGATGCCCTTCAGTGAGGAATTTTTTAAGACAACTAAAGTTCAGAAAATCCAAAATCTTCACCCTATGGACATTAACTAGCATTCTGTTGATTATGGCAGTGAGTGTTCCAGTTGATCCAATCAATAGAACAGCCTGCTTGTGAAATTAACTTGTAAGTACCTGAGCACTCCACAGACTCATAACCATTATGTAGTTTTCATGAGATTCAGTGTGACACAGAATGTGACAAGACTGGCCTTTTGAATTACAGTTACAACTCATTTTTGCCAGTTGACTGAACTGGAACAATGTGAAATAAAATATCTTGCTCAACACACACACCTCAGGGTATCGAACTCATGACCTTAGAATCTTGAGCTGGATACTCAAACCACTTAGCCGTGCACCTTCACTTATGGACAATAGTAACAACCAAAGTAATGAACTCTCTCAACTACAGCTCAGAGAAGTTTCAAACATTATGATTCAACTTAACAGCATTTCAATCCAGATTTTATAAATTACATCAATGGGGTAAAGAATAGCATATCAGAAAATGTAATGTGTTGTTTTTGATGTTGACATATTCTGGATAAAAAAGAAGAAAAAAGAAAAACAAAATGCACATGGGCATATATTCACTAGTACAGACTTTCTTTATCTGAAGCTTGCTATTATGCGAAAGGGTGCTCTGGCTATCCACAAGAGATCCCAGTTTCACATCACAGCTACTTCTGTATGCAGGGACTGCCATAGACCTTGGAAAAGGAATATATCATTGCTATCTAGGGTCAACAAATCTCATGCAAAGCAAGCTCGTAGAAATCAGTACTACTTAACTGCTTTGGTCTCTGTTTAATAATTCACAGCCCTGCAACAGATTTTTTTCAGAGAACATAAACCTTTTGGTACAGGGCATGACAATATGTGAGAAATAAGGGACCTAATATCGACACATAGACCTAGCGTCAGGAAGTAGATAATGGAAGGGCTCCAAAATGCAAATTCATGATATTCAGGACAAGTATCTTTCTATCATGGAATCAGTAATCAAAACAAGAAATAACTCAAGAAGTGTCTAAATCAGGTCTTCTGCCTCATAATGTTATCTGTGAATAATTTATATATTGAACAATTTCTGAACTTGATTCTGTATCACTCTTGCTAGGCACGTTGTTGGTGATGAATTCTGTTTAGTGTTGACAATATATAGTGTCCCTCACAAAGCTTATGACAGCGCCTCTCTCATTAATAGAAAAATTGCTGGGGTCCAAGCAAAGTTGCATGCCATTTTCCTATCTGGTGTCTACATTCACTACCATGCTCACTGATTCAACCAAATAAATTTTTGACTGCATAAATAAATGTAAAGGCTATGAGAAAATTTTTCCATTCTACCTGTTCATGGTTCGGTCAAGTATTCATCATCCATAGTCTTGGTAACGGGGAGTGCAGGGGATACAAATGCACCCGCTAAAATTTTATTTATGGAGAGGCAGTGAAAAAAATTTGAACATCATCCTGAGAAACTTGGTTTCCACCCACTAAGCAAATTTCATTCCTTCACATATGCAACATTAGTACTTCATGAAGTTACAAGAAGAAAATGATGGAAGGCCAGTGGGGTTGAAAAGCTTGCCCAATATTTGTTGGAATTTTCAGTGTGTATCATGTTATGATAGGCATGGTAAACTTCCATTTATTTTAGGCACCATATTTTTTTATGAGGATACTGAGAGATAAATTGAGAGCAAGTTACTTACCATCACTTTTATCTGAAAACGTTTCTGTTCTTGTCCTCTCTGAACAAATTTTGCTGTGCATCAAGCCTCAAGTAAGAATATTACAATCTTCTTCACTAGATGTGTGTGTGTGTGTGTGCGCACGTGTATGTGTGTTGTGTGTGTGTGTGTGTGCATGTGTGTGTGTGTACGTGCACATGTGTGTAGCAAACAAACTGATATTACGTTAAACTGCTGCAGTATTTGGAGGGATCAGTTGATTGTGAGGTTGTTTCAAGCCAATCAGCATGCAATAATTCTGTCATTGATTTTAACCAGGTGACCTCCATTCCTGTTTTAGAGTGTATTTATTTTGAACTTTGATGCAGCCTTTTGGCAAAAAAAAAAAAAACAGCAATATCATTTTAAGGATCTTTTTTAAAACGGGGGCCACATTTTTCATTAACGAAACACTTTGAAACTTGGAACACTGGTAGAATGTGTCATATAAAACATCTTTTTCTCTTAGTCTTCTTAAAAAAAAAGAAATCCCTAAGTTATTCCATGTTAAAGTTGTCGTATTTCTGTAATTTCAACCAATCACTGACGTCCATTCAGCCGATATACATTAAGTGCCGACTACATAAACAAATGATTCTGAAACAATTCTATCGGTGATAGGGTTAGGGTAAAACAGCAAATTTAAAAAGAAAAAAGCAAATAAAACGAAGCTATGGCTTAATCAGCCAAAGGAGTAAATGTAAACAACTGAATACTTGTCAGTGATTGGTTGAAATTATCGAAATAAGACAATTTTTTACATGAAATAAATTCGAATACAAAAATATTTTTCTGTTCTATAACACAAAATAGATAAGTATACGAAGTTTGAAAGTCTTTCGGTACCAAAAACACTACATAAAACATTAATGAAAAATGTGGCCCCCGTTTTAAAAAAGATCCCATTTGAATTCCTTGGGGCTACTGGTCTTCACATATTGACTGAACTTGGAAAACTGAGAGGTAGAGTGTCCAAATTGATGTAATATGGACTATAAACAACACAACTGTCAACACAAAATTTCCATCTGTAAATGATCAAGATATCTACTGAATTCCATGGCAAACAACAGATTTGTATAATCCAGGTATGATTAATGAATGTTATGCTTACAATCTAAATCTTGAAGACATCATCTTTTGTTTTGCTGTCAAACATTAAAGCAGAAGAAATACTGCTGTATGATTTGTTTTACTCTAATTCATAATGGTCATTGTCCTCATATTTAATTCTTTTTATTTATTCTAACTTTGCAATTACAATGAAAAGCAACTTCAAATTTAATTTTTACATATAAACTTGTGTTATTACTTACGTAAAAACTTTGCCTGTTGTGATAGATTTCTTACCAAATAGTGTCCTGGCTCCAACAAACTGATGGCACCATTGCAGGACATGATTCAGGATTGAGTGATGCTGTATTACATATACATTCTACTTTAACTGACTTGGTAGCAAATAATGAGGGGGTCTTCTTTGTGGTCACTTAAGCTTATAGAAATAGCAACCAAATCTTCTCAACTTTAAAATAAGGTAGTCCTGGTTTTAGTAATGCCTTAGGAAGAAGATGAAGGGATCATTGCTGGAAAACCATTGATCAAAATGAAGCTAACTTGGTGCTAATCAACAACAGCCAACATGGATGGAAATTTAAAAAAAAACAAAGTAGACATTAAAATGATGGAACAAAGGAAAAGAAAGGTAAGAAATGTTGATCACATTGGACTCAACTGGTTTAAAAAGTCACCCCAAGCAATGTTTGAACTCAGAATATAGAGGGATAGAAGTAAAAGGTGTAATGCTACCCCTGCCAAGTTCTGTCTTCTAATCACTACAATAATAATAACCCAGAAGACATAACTGTTATTCAGTCTCTGATTGATTAAGCTTGAAACCCTTCATTACAGTTTATGATAATGATTTTGTCTGTAGGCTGAGTGGTTAAGAGGAGTGCTTGATGGAAAGGAATTAGTTCATTAAAATCATCCCACTATTTGGTTGGTATTTTATTTTAATCGATCCTAGAAGAATAAAAGGCAAAGTTGACCTCTACAAGATATGAACTCAGAATTTTGAGAACCCTAACTAAATGTTTTAACAGGTCTGTCAATTCACCACTCAACAGATAATTGTAATAATGGTTTCAAGTTTTGGTACAGTAAGTTTAGGGCAGAGAATAAGTTGATTACATTGACCCCCAGAACTCAACTGGTACTTATTTCATTGACCTGAAAGGATGAAAGGCAAAGTTGACCTCAGTGGAATTTGAACTCAGAATCTAAAGACAGATGAAATTCCACTTAGCTTTTTGCCTGGTGTGCTAACAATTGGTTGGTCCTGTTCTTATTTTTAAATGATTCACTAAAGTGATATTACACTGGACATTACAGGGAGTTGAACTCATAACACTGAATTGTGAAATTAAATATCATAAGATGGCATTTAGTCCAGCATTCAAATGTTTCTGCTCACTCACTGATTTCACAGATACACACATACTAATTTACAGCTCATAAATAATAAATAATATAATATACAATAATATAATATACTATACTATACTGCACTAAAATATGATGTAATATACCTTTTATCTTCTATTATTTACTTGTTTCAGTCATTAGACAGTGGCCATGCTGGAGCTCCACCTTGAAGAATTTTTGCTTGAATGGTGGTGGTGGTATTGGTGGCTTTTTTTTTTAAAGCCTAGTACTTACTCTATGAGCCATTTTTGCTAAACTGCTAGGTTGTGGGGACATAAACATACCAACACTAGTTGTTGAGTGGTGGCAAGGGGCAAATGCGAACATAACAGCACACAACATAGATATATTTATGAAGGGCTTCTTTCAGTTTCTGTCTACTAAATCGATTCAACAAGGCTTTCGTTGATTTGAGTCTATAGTAGAAGACACTTGCCCAAAAAGCCATCTTGTATGACTGAACCTGGAAACATATGGTTGAGAAACAAGCTTCATATCAAACTGCCACACCTAGGCCTATGATAGAATATATAATATCACATAATACGATATCTGATATGATATGGGATGAAATAATATAGCTGCAAGAATAGCTGTGTGGTTAAGAAGTTTGCTACCCAACGACATGGGTTCAATCTCACAGCATGGTACCCTAAGCTAATGTCTTCTGCTATAGCCCGGCTGACCAAAGCCTTGTGAATGGATATGATAGAGAAAAACTGAATGAAACCTATCATGTGTGTGTGTGTGTCACAGTTTGTGTCTCTTTGATTTGACATTACAGCATGACAGTTGAAAATGAGTGACACTATTATACAAGCAGTGTCATTCATTTCTAATATTCTGCTGTAACATGTCTAATCATGGGGAAAATATTACCTTGCTTGGAAAGAGGTGAGAATTGACAGCTGGAATAGTAATCTGACCTCAGAATATCTGCTTTGATAAACTGTCTACCCTATGAAAGCATAGAGAAAAATGGACATTAAAACAATGATGATGAAGGTGGTGGTGGTGGTGGTGGCGGCGGTGGCAGTGGTGGCGGCGGTGGTGGCAGCAGTGGTGGTGGTGGTGGTGAGGAGGAGGAGGAGACAGTGGCAGCAGTGGCAGCAGTGGCAGTGGTAGTGGTAGCAGTGCCAGTGGCAGTGGCGGTGACAGTTGTGGTGGTGGTGAAGGAGGAGGAGGATATAATACTAGTATAATATATAATATATAATAATATAAAATAATATAAGGCACATGTTTACATATATACAAAACCAGATCTGAGATATGTCAAGATACTAATTTAGATAAGGTGTGGAATTTCTAAAAAATATTATTTATACTATACTCTTTATAGTATAATAGTAACAAAAAATTAGTATAAAAGATAGTGCTAAAAACGATAAAAACATGCTAACTATATGATAACATTTGCATGTTTAATCCCTGTTAAGGAATACTAAATTGATATCAAATTCAAGGTAATTTGTTATGTGTTACGTTTTTAACAAGTATATCTGCTTATCAAAATGTAGTTTATTAAATTACAGTTTGTTATTTTTTAACAAAAAAAAAAGTAAATATGTAGAAGATTAAATAGTTTTTAAAATTCATGTAATATCATACAATCATACATCTATATATCCATTGGAAAACATATATCATAAAACATACAAAAGTGATATGTGCAGCAAAAATATAAATAATATAAATAACTTTACAGAAATTCAATACAGAGAATAATTTTAGAAACTGATGCCAACCTCATTAATGCCAATTATTAAAACAACAAACTAATGAGGAATTTCATTCCAATTTCAGCTGATTTTCTCTTTCAAATAACTTTTGTTTAATCTTATTCAACATGTAAATATATACATATATTAATATATATGTGCATGCACATACATAGACACATTCGTAAACACACATGCATATATATATATATACATATATACACACACACACACACACATATATATATATATGTGTGTGTGTGTGTGTGTGTGTGTGTGTGTGTGTGTGTATATATGTCTGTATATATATATGTATATGTATATACCTAAAAGTGTGTGTATTATATAGCAATTAGTCTTTTAAAATTTGTTTCTTAATTAAGACTTGTGCTTGAGAGAGAAGGATAATAATTAGAAAAAGGCTAATGACATAGCTAAATAGAAGGTTCTAAGTATGTAACCATTTAATTCTTATTCAAAAACCATATTCTCAAGAATGCTTCACTATTTATGCCTTTTAATGTGAAGTCATTATGCTTACACACAGACAAGCATACAAATAGACGTTCATTCATACACACTCACACACACATTTGCACATATACATACATATATATATATATATATATATATATATATATATATGTGTGTGTGTGTGTGTGTGTGTGTATCGGGCATGGGTGTGTGGTTAGGAAATTTGCTTCCCAACCACATGGTTTCAAGTTCAGTCTCCTTGCATGGTAGCTGAGGCAAGACTTTTTTGCTATAGCCCCTGACCAACCAAAGCCTTGACATTAGATTTGGTAAATAGAAACTGAAAAAATACCTGTCATACATGTATATGTGTGTGTATACTCTAGGGGTGTGGAGGCGCAATGTCCCAGTGGTTAGGGCAGCGGACTCCGCGGTCATAGGATCGCGGTTTCGATTCCCAGACCTGGCGTTGTGAGTGTTAATTGAGCGAAAACACCTAAAGCTCCACAAGGCTCCGACAGGGGATGGTAGCGAACCCTGCTGTACTCTCTCACCACAACTTTCTCTCACTCTTACTTCCTGTTTCTGTTGTGCCTGTATTTCAAAGGGGCCAGCCTTGTCACACAGTGTCACGCTGAATATCCCCGAGAACTACGTTAAGGGTACACGTGTCTGTGGAGTGCTCAGCCACTTGCACGTTAATTTCATGAGCAGGCTGTTCCATTGATCGGATCAACTGGAACCCTCGATGTCGTAAGCGACGGAGTGCCAACAACAACAACTCTAGGGGTGCTGAAAAGTTCCTGGCTTTGGCTAAAAGGAAAGAACAAGAGGATCAGTTAATTATGATTTTATTCAACATATTCCTCTCTCAGATTCACACACTTATTACAGCGGTCCTTCAGTTTTTCTAAGCCCTGTAAGAGAACTTGGAAGTAATTCTGTGGTATTGCACCATGACTTTATGGACGCCCTCTGTATATACACATACACTCATATATACAATGGCAGTGTGGTAAAAAGTTTACTTCTCAGCCATATAGTTCCAGGTTCAGTCCCACTGCATGGCATCTTGGTCAGGTACATTCTGCTATAGCCTTGGGCTGACTAAAGCCTTGTAAGTAGATTTGGCAGATGAAAACTTTAAGAAGCCTCTGTGTTTGTGTGTGTGTGTATGTGTGTCTGCATGTGTATTCGTGTGTGTGTGTGTGTGTGTGTGTGTGTGTGTGTATGTGCTTGTCCACCACTACCTGTTGACAACCAACTTTGGTCTTTTTACATCCCTGTAACTTAACGGTTTGGCAAAAGAGACTGATTGAATAAGTACCAGGCTTTAAAAAAGAAAGAAATGAATGTACTGAGGTCAATTCATTCAACTAAAAATTCTTCAAGGTAGTGCCCCAGTATGGCCATACTCTAATGGCTGAAACAAGTGAAAGATAAAAGATAAAAGATATATGACTTTACATGTGTATATATGTGCATATATATATATATATATATATATATATATATATATATATATATATATATATATATATATATATGAAAACTAGAAGTTGAAAATGCACTGAGAGTAGTTAAAATATTTTTTATTAATATATTTAAAGCTTTAACCAGTTTCACAGTTTACACTGGCTTTAAATATATCAATAAAAAATATTTTAACTATTCTCAGTGTATTTTCAACTTCTAGTTTTAACTATATTTCTAGCCATGTGGAATAAAATAACTCTGTTTGATATATATACGTGTGTGTGTGTGTGTGTGTGTGTGTGTGTGTGTGTGTGTGTGTGTGTGTGTGTGTGTGTGTGTGTGTGTGTGTATCTACATGTACATACATATAAAGCCATATAGCTTTTTAATGTATATACCATTCAATCCATGACAGCATGGAAAACAGACATTAAATGATGGTGATGATGATGATGATGATGAGGATGATGAGGATGAGGATGAGGATGATGATGATGATGAGGATGATGATGATGAGGATGATGATGATAATGAGAATGATGATGATGATATATATATATATGTGTGTATGTATATAAATATGTATATGTATATGTACATGTATATTTATATCTGTAAATATATATCTTTCAAAGAGAGAGAGAGAGAGCATGAGAGAGAGAAAACAGACATACAAACATGCTTTTAGTAAATATACATTTTTAGTCCTTACTGTGAAAAGCAGGTATTGTGGTTAACCCCATGGTTTTTCTCTCTGTAATGACAAAAATACAGATGGTTCAGTTTTGAAATCTTTTGTATTTTGTTAAATTTATTTATTGTTTTTTAACTGCTTCATCAGATATCAATTACTTTGCTTTCTGAATCACAAAAAGTATTGTAATTTATAATGAAGTTAAAAATGTTTTTATTTAAACCACACATTTATAAAGTTTAGCATACATCTCTAGTTATCTGAACATACTGATGTGTTAATTTCAATTAATTATTCACATTGCTTACATTTGCACTTTCATGCAAATTAGATCTCAAAATAATTATTCTCTCTATAACCATGAAAATGAGTAATCACTCCCTGATGAAGCAACAAATAAAACTGAAACTAGTTATGTTGATTTATGCTTTTAATTACAGAGACAAAAGCATGTGTCTTGATAACAACATCTACTTTTTCACAATTAAGTTAAATTTGTGTGTTTACTAATACAGATGATTGTAAATTTTACTTATATATTTGTTCATCTTAAAGCCACGTATTGAATGTACAGTTGTGGCCAATGATTTTGGCAAAGGCGTATTTCACACCAAAAATATATAAATATGCCTAAGGCAAAAGTTTGATTTGTTTGAGTGCATACAAGCATATTAACAAAGAATAATAACACACTTGAACCATATAAACAATAATGAGGTGTGATATGCAGTTATTCATCTTCCTCTCAGTATTTACAGTGGTGACCCCTATTTTTTGAGAGGCCCATGATTCATTTAGACATGCTGGAAACCAATTATTGAGTCAGTTCTATGTTTACAGATCTCCATTCTTGCTGTATGATAGCTTTCAACTGTTCAATATTTGTTGGTTTTCTCTGTCAACTCGGATTTTAAGGGTGGACCACAAATTTTCAATAGAATTTGAATTTGGAGAATTCCCCAGCCAAGACTCCAAAATTTCAATATCTCCAAGATACTTTTTAATCTTTTTAGCAGTGTGGAAAGATGCTCCATCTTGTTGGAAAATGCAAGTTTCTTCACCAAACTGCCTCTCAATGGTTGGAAGGAGATGGTTTTCAAGGATATTTTGGTACCATTTCGAATTCATAGAAGTGTTTTTTGGCAAAACTGACAGTAATCCAATGCCCTTGGATGAAAAGCAACCCCACACATGAATATTTTCTGAATGCCTAACTGTGGGCATGATACAGGCCTCATCATAGCGTTCACCTTGTTGCCTTCTGACGAGCCTTTTTTCAGACATCCCAAATAATTGAAACGGTGCTTCATCAGAAAAAAATCACTTTATTCCATTGTTCACTGGACCAATTTTTATATTTTCTGCAAAAGGCAAGCTTATCCTTCATGTTTTCCTCAGACAAAAAAGGTTTCCTTGCAGCACTCTGTGAAGTGAGGCCATTGTCAAGAAGTCGTTGTCGAATAGTCAGACAGCAGACATTGACAATGAGGAGCCTTCTTCACCATCATGGATCTTGTCTCTTTGGAAGTTTTTATAATCCTGTACACAGTTTTTCAGGTGAATATCTTTAACAACAATATCCTGTGTTATTTCTTTACTACCCACAAGGGGCTACACACAGAGGGGACAAACAAGGACAGACAAACGGATTAAGTCGATTATACCGATCCCATTGCGTAACTGGTACTTATTTAATCGACCCCGAAAGGATGAAAGGCAGAGTCGACCTCGGCGGAATTTGAACTCAGAACATAGCGGTAGACGAAATACCGCTAAGCATTTCGCCCGGCGTGCTAACGTTTCTGCCAGCTCGCCACCTTTAACAACAATATCCTGTGTTGTTAGGCCATTTTGGTGGGAAGAAATTATTGACTGACATTTTTATTGTGCCAATAACATCCCTGCAATAAAAGAAAATAAAATTTGAAGTTTTTGTGAGGAAAAAGCGCATTCATTAATTAAAAGTCACTCATAAAAGGCTCATGACATCATACGTAACTTTATTGTTCTTATTATTTATTAGTTTGCATGTGATTCCAACTTGAAATCATGAAGAGGAATGTGATTTCCACTTGTAGGAAATATAACCAATTACGCAAGCTGATGATTATTTGCAATATCTATTTGTTTCAACAGTTTTTCTTTCAAATCTTATTGGATAACAGACAACCTGTTAAAATAATATTAAATCATTAACATTCACATGATATTTCACCTGAAATAGCAAAAAAAACCCAGTATTTGCCAAAATCATTAGCCATAACTGTACATGTATAAAAGGGTGTGTGTATGTCTGTGTGTGTATATGTCTGTGTGTGTGTCTGTGCATGCGTGTGTGTGTGTGTGTGTGTGTGTGTGTGTGTGTACATGCGTATATGCATGCATATGTGCATGCATGCGTGTGAGTACAGAAAGGGCATCCAGCCTAGAAAACTTGCCTCGACAAATTCCATAAGACTCATACAAATATGAAAAAGTTTATATTAAAATGGTGCAACAAAATGTATACATATATGTATATACACATATGTATGTATCTATATATATATATATATATATGTATGTATGTATCATCATCATCATCATCATCTTCATTTCACATTCATTTTCCAAGCTGGCATGCATTGGACGGTTTGACAGGAGCTGCCAAGCCAGAAGTCTGCACCAGACTTTGCTGTCTCTTTTGGGTTTGGTTTCTATGACTGGATGCCCTTCCTAACACCAACCACCTTACAGAGTGGACTGAGTGCTTTCTATCTGGCACCAGCCCTGGCAACCTCTGTTTTGGCATGGTTTTTATGGCTGGATGCGCTTTCTTTACAGAGTGGCTTGGGTGCATTTTATATGATACTAGCACAGGCAGGGTCAACAAATAACTCACAAGATAAATATTCTTTGAAACAGGAGGTATTAGAGGAGGTGGCCTTATGCCAGGTGATGAGAAGTTAGAGTATGACAGAGAGACATGCGTGTGTGTATGTTTATGAGATGCATTCCAGAAATCTTGGAATCTTTTCTGGAGAGACATTAATTTCAAAGAAGTACAAAACTCTAACCTCTTTCAGAGTAAGATCCTCTGACTTCAGTGCATTCCAGCAACGAAGACCCCCATGGAAGTCCTCTAAAGTGAAAGTGTCCAAAACCCTTGTCATAGCTGCCTTCAGCTTGTGGAACAACCAAGAATCATAGGGAGCGGGGTCTGGACTGTAGGGAGGATGAAGAATAGTAGTTGGTTACCTGGATGGAACTGCAACAAGCAGTGTTTAGCAACACGTGTTCAAGTTGCTATTACAGCCATCTCCTCCAGTGTGAAATAAAAAGTTGGCTGGTCAGCTTATTAGCGTATTGGATATATAGAAATGATATACAGTAATCCCTCAACTATCGCAGGTGTTACTTTCCAAAACCCCCCGCAATAGTAGAAACAGTAGAAGCAGTATAGTATTGTGTAATTTTTTTAATATTTTTATAATTTGTATATATTTATTTTATCATAAATACGAAACATAAATACAAATTCAAGCTTATCCAGATTTTCACTTGGGCATTTACTTACAAAACCCAGTGCACCAGTTGATATTGATATAAATATGAATTTATAATCTGGATATAGAAGCTGGAAGTTTTGAAGTAGTTATCCATAGATATCTTCTTACTCTTCAATTTTCAAGGAGATATATGCATCAGTAGAACAACTGATCTCTATGATGGTACATCCTTTTCTTGTCGGTCCCATATATCAATATCCAGCTTGCTATGTTTACTTGAAATTTACTGGAAAACAAAAGACGAAGACAGGTCTATGAACAACAAGCAGGTGTAATAGTTTGATGCTCAGGAAAGTGAGAAAGTCTTCTACATTACAAGCATATGCTCTTCAACAGAAAGGAATAAGAGAAAATAAACAGAGAGAGGATAGAAAAACTTGTGGATTTACCAGTCGAGCATGGTGACTGGTTGGAAAAAAAATTGTTGACAGGAGAGGTTGAAAGAAGGGGAGATAATAATGAAGAGAGAAGGTGGGTAGGAGTGAATAGAGGAAGTAGGTGTCAGATGAAGAGAGGAGAGGAGTTGAGCCCATATGGGGAAAAGGAGCGAAGAGAGAAGATTAATTCCTGTTCACAGTGAAGGCAGGAATCTGGACTACCCCTGTGCAAAGACAATCTGAACACAGACAGGTATTGTAGTGAATGACTGGTAGAGTGGAAATGGCACAAGACCAAAGTGTCATTGCTGAGTCTGATGTCTCGGAGGTGCTCCGCAAACTGGTCAGCCAAGCAGTGTCCCATTTGACCAATGTACAGAGAAAGGCAGAAAGAGTAAGAGATACAGTAAATGATGTTGCTAGAAGTGCAGGTAAAGGAGTCGGGGATATGATAGGGATGATGATGAGTGCCTGTGAGGATGGTAGTGTCGGAGAGGTAAGGGTAAATGTAGTAGGGGAACGAGCCAGGTTGGGAGGTGGGGTTAGGGAAGAAACTGTGAACCAAGATGTCACGCAGGTTGTTGTGGGCTTGTTTGAAAGGGGGAAGGGGTAGGTTGGGGAAGTTGTGTGAGGTGGAGGGGTCAGACTGGAGTTGACGGAAGGCTCGGGTAATGGTGCATTGGAGGGGCAGGGTGGAGGGGTGGTAGGTGAGGGGAAACGGGAGCTGGGCAATGGCGGGGCAGGTGTGGGAAGAGAGAGTAGAGACGTGGTCCACAGAACTTGCTCTGGCAAGGGCTGTGTAGATAGTGGTGAGGGGTGGATAGTGGTGAGAGGATGAAGTGGCGAGCCATGAGTTGAGACTGAGTTTCAAAGTCATGGTTGTCATTGTAGAGCCTGCGCAGATGGAGGAATTGGGAGTAGGGGATGGAGAGCTTGGTGTGGCTAGGGTGGAAGGAGGAGAAGCTGAGGAATGAGTGTGAGTCAGTGTGTTTGTAGTGGATGGAGGTAGTGAGAGTAGAGTTGTGTATGTTGACCGAAATGTCGAGAAAGGTGACAAAAGTGTTGGAAATGGTGCAGGAGATTTCAAGGGCAGGATGGAAGGATTGGACAAAAGAGAGGAAGGAGTCTAGTTGATCATGGGTGAGTGAGGTCGCAACGATACAGTCATTACTATAATGGCCATATAGTTCAGGAGTGGGACCAGTGAATCGTTAGAATATTTGGGCCTCAACATAGTCAATGAACAGGTTCACATAGTTGAGGCCCATTCTCATTCCCATGGCCACTTCCAAGAGTGTTGGTAAAAATCCCCCGTGAACAAGAAGCAGTTGAGGGAGAAAACAAGTCTGACCAGACGATGAAGTGTGGAGGTGTCAGGTTGGGGGTTGGGTTGAAGGTCTAGAAAGTGTTTGAGAGCAAGAAGTCCTTCGTTGTGTGGGATCACCGTATATAGACTCTTGATATCAAGAGTGAAGAGAAGTTTAGAGGGGCCAGGAGGGAAGGAGAAAAAGTTGAAAAGACGAAGAGCATGGTTAGTGTCATGAATGTAGGAGGAGAGGGAAGCCGCTTGTGGGGAAAGGACATGATTGAGGTATCTAGAGATCAATTCAATGGGGCAGTTACAGGCGGAGGCAATGGGGCAGCCAGGGTTGTTGGGTTTGTAGATTTTGGGTAGGAAGTAAATGGTGGGGGTGCGTGGAGTGTGGACATTGAAGTTGGAGGTAGTGGGAAGGAGACAGGAGGAGGAAGAGATGAGGTCTTGGAGAGTAGAAGACACAGTTTGTTGGTAGTAACGCATGGGGTTGGAGGGCAGAGGGCAATAGAAGGAGGTGTCTTAAAGTTGGCAGAGAACTTCAGCTTTGTAGAGGTCTATGCACCACACCGCCATGACTCCACCCTTGTCAGCTGGTTTTGTGATGATGTCTTTGTGGCATCGGAGACATTGAAGGGCCGGGGAGTTGTTAAAATGTCAGGGACACCTGCAAATGTTAAACTGGCCCACAACATGTTGGCAGATGCTTGCAAAATGATCAACTGCTTGGAACTGGCCAGGAGCAAGCGTCCAGTGGGATGGTCAGCAGCCCGGGTCGGTTAGGTAGTCCTCTTCATTAGATACTGGTGGAGTGATGTGGAATAGTGCACATAGCCTGACAAAGCTATGAATATTAGCACAGGTATGAAATTCATTACTGGATGGAAGATGTTTTGATTGGAATATGTATGTAGAAAACAGTGCCTGATGTGAGGACGAAATTCAGACAAAATTGCATCAAGTTTGAACAGCTCAAGACAGATGTCTTAAAGGTTCTTGATGTGAATTTGCCAGAGTATGTTAGTATGCAGCCCAATTTTACTTGTAATTAGTGTGTGTGTCTGTCTAATTAAAGCAGACCGTAAGAGTCATCAAAGAAGCCACACATTCAAAGCAGTTGCTAACTACACATTACAAAGCATTTCTACTTGGAGGGCATCTGAAAAAGGATGTCTTTCATGTTGAAGGTGAGCTGAAATGTCATATGAAGGTTCACCAAAACAATTCTATAGCACTTAACTGCAAGTGAAGCCTATGATTGTCACATCTGTATAAAAAGGGAGTAAATCTGTGGCAGGATAGAAAAGTCATATCCATACTTCTCTCGCTTAAGAGAATAAGCAAGTAATGACATTACTTGCAAATGAGTTGCAGTTATCACATGTATAAATGCATAATACCACCATCACAAGCTGTGTGGTAAGACGCTTACTTTCTAACTCTATGGATCTGGATTCATTCCTGTTACGTGACATCTTGAGCAAGTGTCTTCTGCTATAGCCTTGGACTGACCAAAGCCTTGTGAGTAGATTTGATAGATGGAAACTGAAAGGAGCTTGTCGTGTGTATGTGTGTGTGTGTCCTTGTGCAAGGGCCATGCTAATCTCTTAACTAAGAGGTGTTATACTATTGTTTCCAAGCTATATTTTCCTTTAATTTTCTGTGTTATATATCAGAAGAGAAACATACAGTAGCAATCATTCTTTCACCAGGATTACAAAGTCTTTTCAGGGTTTACTTACAATAAGAGACAATAATAGCAATAATATACAAGAAATCTATTTTTATGATCCTTTCTCTGAGGTGTAGCTGTAGCTGTGTGGTAAGATTTTTGTTCCCCTATCACATGGTCCTGAGTTCATTCCCATTGCATGGTAGCTTGGGCAAGTGTCTTCAACTATAGCCTTGGGCTGACCAAAGCTTTGTGAGCGGATTTGGTGGATTGAAACTGAAAGAAGCCTCTCGTGTGTGTGTGTGTGTGTGTGTGTGTGTGTGTGTGTTCTCCACTACCACTTGACAACCAGTGTTGGTGTCTTAACATACCCTTTAATTAGCGGTTCAGCAAAAGAGACTGATAGTATAAGTACCTGACTTTGAAAAAGTAAGTACTGGGGATGATTTGTTCAACTAAAATTCTTCAAACAATGCCCCAGTATGGCCACAGTCTAATGACTGAGAAAGATAAAAATACAGTCTGTACTAGTTGATTCATCTGTATTTTTTATCTTCCTCAGTCATTAGACTGTGGTCCTGTGTCAAGGCACATGGCTCAGTGGTTAGAGCATCAGGCTCACAATCATTAGGTAGAGAGTTCAATTCCCAAACTGGGCTGTGTGTTGTGTTCTTGAGCAAGACATTTTATTTCATGTTGTTCCAGTTCACTCAGCTGTAAAAATGAGTCTCTAGTACCAAGCTATATTGGCCTTTGCTTTTCCCTTGGATAACATCTGTGGCACAGAGTGGGGAGGCTGGTATACATGGGTGACTGCTGGTCTCCCATAGACAACCTTGCCCAAATGTGTGCCTTGAAAGAGAACTTTCAGGGTACAATTCCATGGTCATTCATGACCAAAGGGGTTCTTTTATTAGTTGATCCTCTAGTTAACTTGAAGTAAGATTTGATCTTGTCTTTGTAATTGAATTATTGTGTTAATGTAGACAGACTGTGTTTGAGGAGAGGAAAACTGGAGAGTCATGCAATTTCTTTATCTTCTCCTTTTTTCTCTGCAGGAAGGCACTGTCTGAAATGTTAGAATTCATCTCTTTTCTCAAAAAACATGTACTTACTAAAATTTACAAACTGAATTTTCAGCAATATTTCTTGTTGTTTGTTTCTGTCTTTTTCAGCAGTTGATTTAACAGATAAATCTTATGATGGTTGCTACATAATTGGAAAATGTAACTTTTAAGAAGTAACAGTGCGTTTAACACACTTGGTATAGAACTACCTTTATAGTGAGAAATGGGAAACTCTTAGGCTACAATTATTTAAAAGAAGGTTAATTAAAGAATCAGAAACCAAGGTTTTTCTGAATGAAGTAATTAGAAACAAGGAATGAGAGAGAGAAAGAGAGAGAAAGAGAGAGAGAGAGAGAGAGAGAGAGAGAGAGAGAGAGAGAGAGAGAGAGAGAGAGAGATGGAGAAGGAAAGGTGTTTTTTTGTTTTTTGGGGATTTTTTTTATATAAAATGATCTGTGCTGCTTAAGAAGTAAATAAAATGCAAAATAATTAAAATTTGAAGATCTCTTTGGTATACAAGAAGTGCTGATAGAGAAAGGTCTGAAATTAATGTGATGGTAATTTAGGGAAATTAGTCTCACTAATTATACAAATAGGAATATAACACAAAAATATTTTCATTAATAAAATATAATCCAAACTAAAAAAGCAGCAGATGATAGTGAGAATAAAAATGTAAGACTAAAGCAATCAATCTGAATCACTAGAGGGAAAAGAGCAAAATGAGTTTTAAGAAAATAAAACAAAAAAAATGGGGTTTTTTTTAGTGTATTAAAATAATCTTGATAATGAAAAGAAGAGATGGCCGCAAGATATAAAACTAATGATCTCTGGATAAATCAACCAATTAACAGATTTTTAAAAATATGGTTTTATCTCACACTACATGCAAAGAGTTAATACAAAATTATTTTTTGGGGGCTTTTCAGTAAAAGTGTGTTAGCTTGTGCAGAGAAAGAATTTTACTCAATGGAGAATTTAGTGACTGAACAAGACCATGTAACAGAAGCTTATCTTAATAGGAAGACTGATGTTCGGTGTGAATAGTTGCCTAAGACATGTAAAGATTTCTACTGCCAAGAATACTCCTGAAACTTTAGCTGCATAATCTCAATTCACTTTTGTAGTTTGAGCTGTTATCAAAGAGTCTCCAAGGACATGGTTCAACAAATTATTGATTTTTGTTTGTTGATCATGGAAAATGATAGAATGCTGCTCCAGCTGAATGGACAGTATCTGTTCTACTGACTTTTCTAGAGAATGACAATGTGACTATAGAATAAGGAATGTTTTATAGCAACTAAAACAGTGTCGTAGACAATCAGTATCTAAAATCTTAGAATAATGATCAGTATATAAAGAAGCGATATCACTTTATCATAAAACAAAGAGAATTCAGTCAGCAGGAAGTGCTTATTAAAAATAACAACAGCAATTAGATGTTATTGATATAAACATATTAGGAGCTTTATAATATCTTATGGCAACAAGTTAACATTTTTCTTAGCTCTGTTTCTATGCTGTTCTCCTTCTGTGACAGTCTAAAAGCTGCTCTAACCACAGAAAGCACATTTATTCTTAAATGTGCATACTTACACTCATAAAAGCACAATGAATATGTATAAATCTATACATAGGTGCAAGTGTGGCTGTGTGGTAAGAAATGCTTCCCAATCACATGACTGCATGGTTCTGGGTTCAGTTCCACTGGGTGATACCTTGGGCAAGTGCCTTCTACTAGAACTTCAGGCCAACAATACCTTGTGAGTGGATTTGGTAGACAGAAACTAAAAGAAGCCCATTGTTTATATCTATATATCTATATATATGTATGTATGTATACATATATATGTATATATATACATATATATATATATATATATACATATATATATATATATATATATATATATATATATATATATATATATATATATATATATATATATATTTCAAGGTTTTTAACTTTTAAATTTGTATATTTAAAAGAGACAGAAATTTCAAACTCGATATATCCAAGATCGATTTATTCACCACTCTATGTCAACATTTCTGTGCCAAACTTATCCAGTGACTGGTCCATTGGAAAATTATATATATATATATATATATCAGGTTGGCAACTAAGTTCCCAGCGTTTTTTTTTTATTTAATTTTTTTTTAAATAAAAAATAACAATTAATTAATCAATAATGTATTCACCCTTGTTGTTCACAACTTCTTCCCAATATTCAACAAGAATTTCAATACCTCGTTGGTAGAAATCATCCGGTTTTGACTCGAAAAATTGATCCAACCAAGCTCTCAATTCTGCATCAGTATTGAATGAAACTCCGCGCATAGCATTTGAAAGAGATCGAAAGTGGTGGAAATCCATTGGTGCCAAATCAGGAGAGTACGGCAGATGTAGCACCACTTCCCAGCCATGAATTTGAATGGCTTCCTTGGTCATATTGGCAATATGAGAGCAGGCATTGTCATGCAGCAGAAGAACTCTATGCTGGCGATTAGGTCTTTTCTCTTGAATAACCGTGTTGAGTCATTCCATCTGTTGAACATAGAGTTCCACGTTGAATGTTTGGTTCCATTCAAGCAATTTGTAATGGATAATCCCTTCCCAGTCCCACCATACGCACAACATCATCTCTACATGGATGATCTTGTTTCACACTCAGTGTCGCTTGTTTACCGGGGTTAAGCCACTCCTTACGCTGCTTCATATTGATGTACAGGCATCATTTTTTGTCGCCAGTAACAATTCAGTAAAGAAATCGTTGCTTGTGTCCATGAGTTGAGCAGTGACAAACATGCAAACCAGCGGAGATTGTGGCTCGTTGATTTTTGTTGTCACTTAAAGCATGTGAAACCCATGCTCTATACTTCTGAACCTTTCCCATCGAGTGAAGATGCTTCTCTATAGCAGTGCTGGAGCATTCCATTTTCTCTGCCAGTTCCCTTGTCGTTTGACAAGAATTTCCATGCAAAAGTTGGCTTAATCACTCTTCATCAAACACAACTGTGGAGGGAACCTGTGTAGAGATAGACCCAAGAAGACATGAGACAAGGTGGTGAAGCATGGTCTTCAAACTTCAGGCCTCACAGAGGCAATGACAAAGCATGGACAAAGCATGACAAAACATGACAAAGCATGGACAAAGGACGTTAAATGATGATGATGATAATATATATAGAGAGAGATAGATAGATAGTTAGAAAGACAGACAGACAGATAGATAGATCAATGTGTTTGTGATTTTGTCTGTCTTCTACCACCACTTGACAACTGGTGTTCATCTGCTTATGTCACCATAACTTAGCAGTTCAGCAAAAAACGATTAATATAGTAAGTACTGGTCTTGAAAAGAAAAGAAGTACTGGTGTTGATTTGCTTGATAAAAACCTTCAAGGTGGTGCCCCAGCATGGCTGCAATCAAATGGCTGAAACAAGTAAAGATATAAAAGAATAAAGATATTTATGCTGTTTTATCGCCATCTGACAAATGTGTGGCCTTGTGCCAATATAAGTCATCATCTTCATTCACCCCATCTTCTTAATTTCCCTCCTCCTCTCCTTCAACATTATCCTCATCATCATCATCATTGTCATCATCGATGTCATCATTGTCATAGTTGTCATCATCATCATCATCACCATCCTCATCATTATCAGCATTGTTTTTACTATCCTCATTAACTTAACATCTGCCTTTTTTTTTTATGCCGATATGGTTTGAACAGCTTTGCACTGAAGCAACTTTACATCAGTTTTTATTTCAACATTTTCGCGTTTGTTCTATGTTTTTCTCCTTCAGATCCAATTGTTAACTTTATTAAATTTTCTTTCATTTATCTCTGCTTTTCACTTTCAGTTTAATCACGCTTATCACTTTCTTCAACATTCTTTCTCTCTCTTGTAATTTGCTAAATAAAATATGTTCTCATTGCAGCATTTTAAAACTATTTCTGATTTTGACTTCCAATTATTTGTAGTTTCTATTAGGATATGGTGCTTCCCAGCTATACACTATAGGCATTATTTGGCCCTATTCTTGTGTAGCATGCTGCACACCAGATCAATCAAATTTATGTAAGCATCAGAATTAGCCAGCGGTTAAAACCCAAGTAGACAGATAAACCAGCCAGTAGTTTTCAATACTAGGTCCAGAAGAACAGCCAAAATTCTCTTCCATTTATACTTTATTTGATGATTGTCATCCCACATCAAATAAAATATTATATACATACTTTCATATATGTATGTATGGATGTATGTATGTAGCACGGGTACGTAGAAACTCCGGGATGGTGTCCGGCGTGCTGAAAGACCACTGGGAGTGAGGTGCCCCTCAGCTTTTGTTGAAGCATGTCTCTAGGAGAAGGTAACTCTGATATAAAACCAGATATGCAGGGAATGGCATTGGACATTTTGGGGATCTTTGGTTTGTGCTAGAGATCATAGCGCTCCCACATCCCTAAGCCTGCGACTCATATTGGCACCAGACATCTTGCTCCGGCTTGTCTCTAGATAATGTCAATAAAATGGAGAGGGTCTATGAGGTGTTGTGCAAGCCTTATTGGACCTAAAACTCTGCACAGGCATTGCCGACCTCTGTTCCTGAAGGTCGGCAATGGTCTTCCTCAGCCACAAGTGGACGGCCATCATGTATGTATGCATGTATGTACATACGTATTTCTGTATAAATGAATGTATGTATGAATGTATGTACATATGTACGTATGTATGACGAGTTAAGAAATGATTAATATCCAGTTGAATTAGGTACTTAAGTTGAGGTACCAAGTCAGTCCGGTATTATCCACACAGCTTCCTTCGAGCTATGTATGTATGTATGTATGTATGTATGCATGCATAAATGTATGTACATATGTATGTATGTATGAATGCATTCATGGCTGTGTGGTAAGAAGCTTGCTTCCCAACCACATGGGTCCAGGTTCAGTCCCACAGCATGGGACTTTGAGCAAGTGTCTTCTACTATAGCCTTAGGCTCACCAAAGGAAACTAAAGGAAACCTTTCATGTGTGTATATGTGTGCGTGTGTGTGTGTGTGTGTGTGTGTTCATGTGTGCGTGCACATGTGTCCTTGTGTCTGTTTGTCCCTCAACCACCACTTAATGACTGGTGTCAATGTGTTTACATCCTCATAGCTTAGCAGTTCGGCTAAAGAGACTGATAGCATAAGTACCAGGCTTGAAGAAAAATAAGTACTAGGGTTGATTCATTCAACTAAAAGCTCTTCAAGGCGTTGCCCCAGCATGGGCACAGTCTAATGACTGAGACAAGTGAAAGATAGAGTATAAATGAACTGTTAGGAATGCAGAATACTACTACTAATAATAATAGCAATCCTTTTTATTATAAGCACAAAGCCTGAAATTTGTGAGAGGGGACCAGTCAATTAGATCGACTCCAGAAATCAACTGGTACTTAATTTATCAACTCCGAATGGATGAAAGGTAAAATCGACCTCAGCGGAATTTGAACTCAGAACATAGCGATGGGCAAAATACCACCAAGCATTTCACCCAGTGTGCTAACAACTCTGCCAGCTTACCACTTCACTACTAATAATAATACCAACAACAACAATGATAATTATTTCAAATTTTTGCCACAAGGGCAGCTTGGGAGAGGTGGGGATGGGTCGATTACATTGATCCCAGAATTCAACTGGTACTTATTTAATTGACCTCAAAAGAAGGAAAGGCAAAGTTGAGCTTGGCAGAATTTGAACTCAGAATGTAGTGACAGACGAAATCCTGCTATGCATTTTGTCCAGTGTGCTAACGATTCTGTCAGCTCACTGCCTTGACAACAACAATAACAGAAATGATTTCAAAGTTTGGCACAAGGCCGGCCATTTTGGAGGAGGTGTTAAGTCGATTACTTCAACTCCAGTACTTAACTGGTACTTATTTTATTGACCCCAAAAAGATGAAATGCAAAGTCAACCTCAGGGGAATTTGATCTCAGAACATGAAGATGGACGAAATACTGCTAAGCGTTTTGCCCAGCGTGCTAATGATTCTGCCAGCTTGCCACATTAACAACAATAATAATGATCCTTTCTACTATAAGCACAAGGCCTGAAATTGTGGGGAAGGGGACTAGTTGATTCAATGACCCCAGTGTTTCACTTAATTTATCGGCCCCAAAAGGATGAAAGGCAAAGTTGACCTTGGTGGAATTTGAACTCAGAACATAGCAATGGGTGAGATATCGCTAAGCATTTCATTCAGCATACTAATGATTCTACCAGCTCACCACCTTAACAATAATAATATAATGCTGATTGCTTCAAATTTTTAATGCCAGATCAGCAATTATGGTGGGAGACTTAGTTAATTACATTAACCTCAGTACTTAACAGGAACTTCACTTTATTGACATGCCCACTGAAGGAATGAAAGACAAAGTTGACATCACTAGGATATGAACTCCAAATATAAAGGGTCAGAAAGAATGCAAAATATTATGTCCAATGTGCTAATGATTCCATTAGTTCACTGTCTTGACAGCAATAATAATAATCCTTTCTACTTTAGGCACAAGACCTGAAATTTGGGGAAGAGAGATATTCAATTACATTGACTCCAGTGTTTCATTGGCACTTAATGTTTTGACCCTGAAAGAATGAAAGGCAAGCTGACCTCAGCAGAATTTGAACTGAGAACATAAAATCACTAAGCATTTCACCCAGCGTGCTAAAAATTCTGCCAGCTCACCGCCTTAACAGCAATAAAAATAATACAAGCATATGTATGTATATTTGTATATCTGTGAGTGGGTGTAAGGATAGTTATTATATCTTTGTCTTGGCAGAATATGATATTTGTAAATGTGTATCACTGTCATACAAGCAGCATCATTCATTTGCAACATGCCATAAAAACATGGCTGGACATGGAAAAAAATATTATCTTGCATATCTAGCTTGGAAATAGATGGTTGTCAAGAGAAACGACATGTAGCTATGGGAAAATTTGCTTCTCTCAATAATTTTCATTGGATCCACACAAGCATGGAAACGTAGATAATCAAGACAATGGTGATATTGATAATGATGATTATGATGATGATGACAATGATATGCATATGTATGCATGTATGTACATGTATGTATGTATACATATGTACTGGACCACTGAAGTCAATACGCTTTCTTCATTCTCTCTCTATTTATTTCCTCATTCCTTTCTGTTGAAAAGTATAAGCTCAAAACGTAAAAGACTTTTCCATTTTTCCCGAGCATCAAACTAATAGACTTGCTTGTTGTCCCTACCCCTGTCTTCATCTCTTTGTTTCTCTACAACTTTGCACTATCTATCACTCTCTCTCTCTATCTGTTTGTCTGCCTGTCTGTCTGTCTGTCTGTCTGTCTGTCTGTCTGTCTGTCTGTCTGTATGTATGTATGCATGTATGTATGTATGCATGTGTGTGTAAATGCATGAATATATATTTATACAATGTAATTTAGTATCACTCACTTGTCACCTGTACCTCAGGCTTGCTATCAATACAATTTGTCAGGTGAACTTTCTCTTTGTAGGCTAACAATCTGGCTGTAAGCCAGGATGAAGAAAATAAACAATGAAAGTTGACTAAAACACAACTCTAGTGTAGGACAAAATGTCAATTTATGATTTTGCTTCAAGTCACAATTATTAATATTATTAACTGCATCCAAAAGAGGCTGCTTTGCATAAATGCTTCTTATCTTATTTGTTCCTCACTAACTTCATGTATATACACGCATATGTATATATATATATATATATATATATATATATGTGTAGATATATAAATATACATATAAACATATGTGTGTGTGTGTGTGTGTGTGTGTGTGTATATATATATATATATATATATATATATGTATAGAGTGTTAGGTGAGATATACAGAAATTGAATATTAAGAAAGAAAGTCGTCAGAATTTTGCAAAAAAATCCTTTTATTTCTTCATTATTATTAGCGCTTTCATTCCTAAGTTCTCGAAAAGAACAAAAATGCTAATAATAATGAAGAAATAAAAGGATTTTTTTCCAAAATTATTCTGATGACTTTTTTTCTTAATATGTATATATATATGTGTATGTATATATATATATATATATATATATATATATATATATATATATATATATATATATGTATGTAAGTATGTATGTATGTATATACGTATATGTATATATATGTATATATATGTGTATATATATATATATCTATATCTATATATATATATATATATATAATCATAAATATACAGGGATTAGCTTGAGTTGCTTCTCCAATATACTGAAAATTTAGAAATAGCAGTCAAAGAACTATTGATTCCAAACTACAAATTTTTTCTCTAACGGATGGCGATATTTATGGCACACACAGAACAAAAAACAGAAGAGAAAAGCAAAAACAAACCTGCCTTTAGTTAATTGGATACGACGTTTCATGGTTAAGAGTATGAATCTACTCTATTCCGTTCTTCAGCCCAATATTCTGATAAATTTGAAAGTGTCTCTAAAAAAATTCACGATAATTTGGAATCAGTAGTTCTTTGACTGCTATTTCTAAATTTTCAGTATGTTGGAGAAGCAACTCAAGCAAATCCCTGTATATTTATGATTATAAATGGTTTTACCGATAAAGGTTTTTTCATACTGAACTACTTGGCAAAATTGTTAATTATTAATTTTATTACTAATTGACGATTCCCTGCCCTATATCTGTATATTTTATATATATATATATATATATATATATATATATATATATATATATATGTGTGTGTGTGTGTGTGTGTGTGTGTGTGTGTGTGTGTGTGTGTATGTGCGTGTGTGTGTGTGTATCATCATCATTATCAGTCATTGTTTAACGTCCATATGCATGCATGGGTAGGACATTTGACAGGAGCTGACCAGGCTGAAAAACTATCCTAGGCTAATGTGTCTGTTTTGGCAGGGATTTTATGACTGGATGCACTTCCTAACACCAGCTACTCTGCAAAGTGGACTCAGTGCTTTTTACATGGCATTAGCACAGGCGATGTTAGTTTTGACATGATTTTTATAAATACCAGCGATGCATGACCAGCCCGTTTAAAAGTACCCTTGATGCGTCAGACAATATGATATACTTGAGAAGATCTGTTGTGTCAAGTAAAACTGAAATCATAGCTGTAGCCAGTACCACCTGACTGGCTTCCGTGCCGGTGGCATGTAAAATGCACCATCCAAACATGGTTGATGCCAGTGCCCCCTGAATGCCTCCCAGGCCGGTGGTATGTAAAATCCACTATCCGAACGTAGCCGATGCCAGTACCACCTGTCTGGCTCCCATGCCAGTGGCATGTAAAAAGCACCATCTGAACATGGTCATTGCTAGTGCCCTTTGACTGAGTCCTGTGCTAGTGAAACGTAAATTGTACCATCTGAATCTGGTCGATGCCAGTACACCCACTACACTCTCAGAGTGGTTGGCATTAGGAAGGGCATCCAGCTGCAGAAACATTGGAGCCTGGTGCAGCCCACTGGCTTGCCAGACCTCAATCAAACTGTCCAGCCCATGCTAGCATGGAAAGTGGGCATTAAACGATGATGATGTATAATAATGAGATATATATATATATATATATATATATATATATATATATATATATATATACATACACACATATATATATATACATATATACTTACAAATTGAGGATATAATTATTAAAATGATTACATTGGTGGCTAGCATATAAGGAATGACCACATCAGTAAAATTAATTTTTAAGTATATAATTATGTTTATAATTATAATTATATACTTAATAGATAGATAGATAGATAGATAGGTTTCTTTATTAGCCACACAGGGCTCAACACAGAGGGGACAAAATACAAATGTAGAGTTTTTCTTTTCGAGGGGGTCGAAAACAAAGCAGAAAAAAAAACAAAAGTGGGGACAACGATGAAAAAAAAAAAAAAAAAAAAAAAAAAAACATCGCAAAACGTTTGGGGTATTTACAAAAAATACGAAAAATACAAAAAATTCCCAATAAATGGGGAGGTTATCCGTGGAAAGAAAAACCTACGAAAAGACCACGGTAACTTCGGTCTTTAGCGTCACAGTTTGTTAAATAAAATTTCTCTGTTTACAAAATTTTAAAACGTTTTATAGAATCATGGTCAAGGTGGCTTCGTCATTTATACGTGCCATTCTTGCTACATGTATCCATCTTTTTTCGAAACATTTGCTAGACAACACTTACCTCTCTACTCTCACCTTCCTTTTCAAGTGATACTTGAAAAAGTTGATGAGAGATTGACCAGAGAGGAAAGTATTTGTCTCTAATCCTTTCAGACGCGTCCACCAGATGCATTCTTTGGCCATAGCCACAAGTACGATAAATACAGCTCTTCCTTCCCGTTTAAAGGAAGGAGGCGTGACGATATTGACGATAGACTCGGTTGATAAACCGACTCGTCCCACACGCGACAGCAGTCGTTCGACATAAGCCCACAGCTCCGAAATGGTTGGACACTGCACGAGTGCGTGCAGAACGGTTTCATCGCTCTGACCGCATCTCGGGCAGGTCGGCCCCACATTTCGCGAGCCGTGTCTATAGAGCTTATCCCGAACGGGTAGCGCCTCTCGGTAACACTGCCAGGCCAGGGATCTCTGGAAGTTGTCCATAGGTCCCGGCCCGAAAGTCGTCCTGAACAGGCGGGTCAGGTATTCCTCGTCGACGCCCAGGTTCGCCCCGAGATCGTCGTCGTACCTGCCCTCCACTAATCCCCTATAGAATGACTTCGTTGTGATGCAGCCGCTCAAGGTCGACCCGGGACGGCAAAGTTGTTGCAGAGCAACGCGACACTCACGGTGCCATTCGCCATTCCTCGGCCTCTTTTTGATCCACGACTGCAGCTCGGTCATGGAGACGAGCTGCGGGAAAGCGCGTCGCACAAACGGCGACCACACCTGCTCACCGTCGTCTACGTAGAGCCGGAGATGTCGCAGTCTCAGCGCATGTCTGCGCATCATCAACCACGGCATGCCCAGCCCTCCTTTCAGCGGGTGTTGGCAACAAACGGATCGCCTCACCATCGGAACGCTTCCTTTCCACAAAAAGCGGAAGAGGATGCGCTCCATTTCGGTGATGGCGCGATCGGGACAAGGCACGACGGTCAGGCGGTATTCGATGACGGACGCGATGTACGCGTTCGCCACCTCCGCCCGACCTTTTAGGGACAGCTTCCTCTCGGACCATTGCCGGCAGAGAGTGGCCACCCTACTCGTTATCTCGTCCCAGTTCTTCTCCGTTTGCAGGTCCGGACCGAACCAGACTCCGAGCAACTTGACCGGACCGTCCGTCCAGCGTCCCACTACTGAGGCGCTGCCGGACGGTATGGGCTTGCTTCTCCAGGTGCCGAGCAGCAAACCCACCGACTTATCCCGGTTGATTTTCGCTCCCGTCACCGCTTCGTAGTCTTTCAGCGTCTCGCCGACAAGCTCGATGTGCTCGTGGCTAGACGCTATGACGGTGACGTCGTCCGCGTATGCCGACACGCTCGTCCCGCACCCCAGTTCTCGCGGGATGCCCCTCAGCGTCGCCAGCTTCCGCAGTAGTGGCTCGAGAGTCAATACGTACAGGAGCGGCGACAGGGGGCATCCCTGACGAACCGAACGTGCAATGTCGAAGGGTCCCGATAGACGTCCATTGACGCGAACAACCGAACGGATGCCTGTGTACAAGGCAGCCATCCAGCCGCGGAAAACGGGACCGAAGCCGGCCGCTTCGAGGACGGCCTCCAAGTATCGATGGTCTACCCTATCGAAAGCTTTCGATTGATCCAAATTGATCAGGGCCCCACCCATGCCAGGTTCCTTAACTACCCTCTCTATGATGTAGCGCATCAGATGGAGGTTGTCATGGATGCTCCGGCCCGGCACGGCGCACGTCTGCTCCGTGCCGACCAGTTTCTCGATGACAAGCGCCAACCGCTTGGCTAACACCTTGGCCAAAATTTTCATGTCTGCATTGAGCAGAGTGATGGGCCTAAAGTTATCTATGGCGTCCCCCTTGTTTGGATCTTTCTTCAGCAGCGTTACCGCTCCTCGGCTCACAAAACCGGGAATGCTCCCGTTCTGCTGCCAGTTGCAGTACACGACCGCCAAGACTTCTCCAAACAAGTCTGGCATACAGTTGTAAAGCTCGTAGGGCAGACCATCCAAACCCGGAGATTTGTCCGTCGAGCAACCCGCCATCGCGTCCCTCACCTCCTCCGCCGTGATGACCCCTTCGCAGCACTCCGCCTCTCTTGCCGAGAGTCGTGGCAAGCTGTGCAGGTAGGCACTAAAGTCCACCCTGCCTTCTCGCTCGCCACTCCTCCCGAACAGTCGGGCAAAATGCCGCTGAAACGCCTCGCACATCTTGCTCGGCTCGAGCAATTCGCGCCCCTGTTCGTCTACCAGAGACCGGATGGTGGCTCTGTTACACCGCTGCGCCTCCGCCACCCGGGCCTCTCGTGCGGCTCCAACACCTTCATTCCTCAGAGCACGCATCCTTGCCCTGACAGCACACCCTTCGTGTTTAGCATTGAAGTGTTGGTCGAGGGCCAACCTCGCCGCTAAAACGTCGGATGCGATGCCACTTCGCAATGCCTCTTCTAACTTTATCACTAGCTCCCCCTCTTCTCTGTTCCTCTCTACAGCTAGTGCCCTGCTATACCTTATTGCTTCCGCCCTCACTGCTCTCTTGAGGGCAAACCACCATTTGTTGTTGACGATGGCTCCCGTCAAAGCCCTCTTTACTAACGTGCTAATCCGGTCTCTGAAAACCTGTCTCGACGGGAAAGACGCGTTTAGTTTCCAGTAACCGGGACCCTGCCTATGTGCCTTATCTAAGTCTAGCGTACACGTCACAAGTTTGTGATCCGTGTAGCTGACTATGTGGAACTGTGGACATCCTAAACTATCTCTATCTCTTGTCCTACACACTATCCTATCTAGATACGATCTCGACGACCCAATGCGGTTGCTCCAAGTCCACGTTGGCACATTTGGGTGGTCGAGTCGGTACCTGTCAGACAACTGGAAGCGTCTGAGCAGGTCTATGAGGCCTTTGCATCCCCTTCTACTTTTGTCACTCCCCACGTAGTCTAGATGCGTGTCCAAGGTAGCATTCCAATCCCCCACTAAAAGTAAGGGACGAGACGTTCCCAGGAATACTTCTAGACGTCGAAAGAAGTCTGACCGACCTGTTAAAGGAGGCACATAAACTGCCAGCAACCGAAAAGCGCCTCCATCGCTGCCGTCCACATCTAGGACAACCAGTCTACCCTCCGGGTCCGTAAATATCGTCTTTACTTGGAGATCCAGACTCTTGCGAAAAAGAACCGCCGTGCCACTACCGCCCATCCTCGTCAGACAGGGAGAAAAATAAATGTTAAACTGTCCGCCAAACATGGACTTTAGGGCCCGCGGTTCATGGAGTCTGGTCTCACTAATGGCTATGATATCCAAATTGTGTGACTTGATGTCATTTAAGAGGTACCCTTGTTTCCAAGGGGACCCTAAGCCACGCACATTCACACAACCAATCTTCACCATGATTCTATTTATACGTGTGCTTTAAAGCACAAAACAAAAGAACAGATTGTTACTTGCCGTTAGAAAGTTTTGTTTCCTCCTTGGATTTTTCACCAAGGAGGCTATTGTACAATTTCTTGCACAAATATTTCTGGAATCCCCCTACCGAGTTGGGGTAGAGGGATTTTATTGTGTTGTGTAATGCTGGTGTTACATGAATAATTTTAATGTGTTTTGGCGGTGTTGTACGTGGGTGGTTGTTGGTTTTGATATCGTTATTTGTGATGTTTGTTTTAGAGTTGATGTAATTCATCAACTCTGTGTTTGTACTGTCTATTGCTGTTAGCATTGTTTTTTTTATATTACTATTGGTGTTAGTAGTATTTTCGGGAGATGTGAATCTCCCTGCTTTGTTTGTGTTTGCATTTTGTTTTGTTTTCTTCTTACTGCGCTTCCTCTTTCCTTTCGTAGCTATTTTCCACTCCTCCCCACTCTCTTCATCGGATGATGGGAGATCTGAGGAGTCAGAAAGAGGTAACGGCAAATTTTGTGCGTCTGTGTGTGTTTCTGTGAATGTTTGTGTTGCTGTTTTTATTGATGTTGGCTCCTTGTTATTTATGTGTGGTGTATGTGATATGGGGGAGGGAGAGGCAGTCTTGGAATTTTCTTTTTTTTCTTCTGTTTTTGCAGTTTCTGTTGTCTTTTCTGTTGTGGTTATTGCTGATATTTCTGTTGTTGTTTTTTGCGTTGCTGGTGGTGTTGGTAGTAAGGTTTTTCTGTTGGGGGTATTTGGTAGTTGCTTCTGTTGTTGTTGTTGTTGTTGTTGTTGTTGTTGTTTTTGTTTAGCGGCCAGAGGGCAGTCCTTTTTCAGATGTGCTTCGCTGTTGCATAGGTAACAGCGAGGTCGCCTGCCCTCTACCACCACATACAGCTTGTGGTCCTCTGCCAATCTAATGTTTGGAGGAATTTTCTGTGAAGCCTCCTCCGTGATGTGGAGAAGGATTTCCAGATTTTTCCCTCCCCAGTTCTTTTCCTCTCCGACCGTAATCTCCAAAATATTTGCCTCCTCCATTTCCAGGCACACGGCCGATATCAGCCATTGGGTGTCCACCTCCGATGGCACATTTTTTATCATAACTTTGGTCACTCTCTGTCCTAGATAACTCGGTATCATTACCAAGTCATCTGTGCGGAGAGAGAGTGTCGAAAATTGTTTAGCTAAATTTTCATCCAGAAACCTTACTTGCACCGTTCCGAATTTCCTTCCCCAGGTGACATGATTCTGATAAGGCCAAATTTTTCTAAGACAAACTTCAATTTTATCTGTGCTAACATTTTCTACACGTCTGGTTTTTGTGTTTACCAGTTTATAAATGATGCACTTTTTGTTTTTCATTTCTATAATATCTTTTGGGATGTTAATTCTGACATCATCTCCTTCTTTCGTAAGAAGGGATTTTGTGTCTTTTATTTGTTTTTGTGTGAATGTCACTGTTGTTCTTTTTTCCTTTAGAGCATTTGCGAAATTTGTTTTTGTTGTGCTGGCGGACAAGTTCTTCTGGATATTTTTGTTTATGTTGGTGTATGTACTGCCTGGTTCAAAGGTGGTGGTAGTGGCAGCAGAGTTTGTTGAACAGGTGATGGTGTCATTGCTGACGGCCGATAACTTTACTTCCTTGTTGTTGCTGTTGTTGTTGTTGTTGTCGTTGTTGCTGTTGTTGTTGTTGTTGTTGTTGTCGTTGGTGGTGATGATGGCGTCAGCAGCAGTGGTGCTTACGTCAGAGACATTTGTGACGGTTTTCACGCATGGTTTTGTAACCTTGGTTACAGTTTTGTTTTTGTTGTTGGTGTTGGTGGTGTTGGTGGTGGTGGTGGTGGTGAGAGGGCTGTTAGAAGCTGTACTCACAGTCTTTGTGACGTTTATAGCAACTGCGTTCCTGTCACTGCATGCGCACGCGCTATTCTGTTCTTTTTTCTCTTCTGGCATCTGAAGCCTCGGGAAATGCTTGTCAAAAGAACAAGACAAGCGTTCCAAAATTATGTTTCTCGACATTTTTCAAATGTCAAGAAGGAAATTTTTGTATTTTGCTAGGGCCGAAACTGCCCCTGGGGGTCAATTCCTGCCCTTGAAAATACACACAAATGAAGCCTAGGTGCTTCGCAACAAAATTATTTAAAAATTCCAACAAAATGTGGACAGTAAAAGGTCAAATAAACGTTTACCTTCGCAGCCGATGTGACAGCACGTCCGTGAGAAGAGATAGATAGATAGATAGATAGATAGATACATAGATAGATACATAGATAGCTAGATAGATACATAGATAGATAGATAGATAGATAGATAGATAGATAGATAGATAGATAGATAGATGTGTGTATGTATGTGTGTGTGTGTGTGTGCTGAAAAGTTCTTGGCTTTAAGGGGATTGGGAAAAGCCTTGTTGGAGACCCAACCTTCTGACTTCTTGTATAGAGCTTAGAAAAACTGAAGGCCCACTGCAATAAGTGCATGATCCAAATTTTGAAGTCCAAAAGTTTCTACTACCATAACAAATGCCTCTGCATGGTTACCAAGTAATTTATAGAGAGTGATAAAAAGCTTCTTCTAAGCAAGCGACTCTTGACTTGTTCTTTAAAAAGAACTTTACAAGTCTTTTTATGAGTGCTTGTGAATCATGATTGCGTCTACAAGTGATGGTGTGCACAAGTCTAGTGCAAGTGAAAGTAATGCAGAAAATGATTATAATAACATTTTTTATTATAAGGGATCTTGACATTCTTTTTACTTTGCTTAAAATATTCTTTACATTCTACAGTTGTTTTATTGTCATTTATTTATGAGTATTATAAATTTTATCAGTAAAATATTTTTTCTGGGAATGAACTATGATTTATAACATTGCTACAATGGAAAATTATTGCTCTGCTTTACGAGTTTTCACTTTACGAGTGGCCTCCGGGAACAAATTAACTCGTATGTGAAGGCATTATTGTGTATATAAATATATGCCAACATACACACACACATATGTACACGTACGTTTGCACTCATAATTGAAAGCTACAATTGTGGAGATGTCACACAGGCATCTAGAAATGCCAAAGAAACTTGCTAAAATATGACTTCAAGGTGTCTGGTATCATTAAGAGATAATGTTGTAATGCAATGAGCAATGTTTAGTTGCAGGTGTTTCAGATAAGGTGTGGCATTATTGTCGTGGGATTCCTTGACATGCAGGTTTCACTTTAGGAAATTCAAATAAATCATACATACACAAACACATGCACGCACGCACGCATGCACGCACGCACGCACACACACACACACACACACACACACACACACACACACACACACACACACACACACACAAGGTGGTGGTGGAAAGTTTCTGTCTGAGGCTAAAAGAAAATACAAGATGATCAGTTAATTATGATTTTATTCCCCTCTCAGATTCACACACTTATTGCAGCAGTCCTTCGGTTTTTCTAAGCCCTGTAAAAGAAGTTGGAAGGTTGGGCCTCCAACCAGGCCTTTCGCAATACCCTTAAAGCCAGGAACTTTTTAGCACCCCCTTGTTTATATGTATATAAATATATATGTGTGTGTGTGTATATATATATATACATATATATATATATGTGTGTGTGTGTGTGTGTGTGTGTGTGTGTGTGTGTGTGTGTGTGTGTGTGTGTGTGTGTGTGTGTGTGTGTGTGTGTGTATATATATATATGAGGGGGTATCAAATAGAATGTTTTTACATTACCTACAACCTTCACAGTCAAAATTTACGAATAAAAAGTAAGATTATATTCACATTATACATGTTTCAGGTATTCTGATTTACAGGTGTTCTTGTGTAAATTTAAAGTATGTGTGCATTTGTGTGTGTGTGTGTGTGTGTGTGTGTGTGTGCATGTGTGCGTGCGTGTGTATGCATGCATGCATGTGGGGGGAGTGAGTGTTTGTGTGTGATTGTGTGTGATTGTGTGTGTGTATGTGTGTGTGTGTGTGTCTGTGTGTGTGTGTGTGTGTGTGTGTGTGTGTTTGCTTGTGTGTTTACATCTGGTGTGCGTGATAAGTATTACTCTATTCATTACATATCATTCAATATAGATTCATTTTCTTTTCTGAGACAGCAGTAAGCTAATTAATTTAATTGTATAATTTTATTTTGTCATACACACACACACACACACACATATATTTCACCATCGTTATTATTATCATCATCTAATGTCCATTCTCTATGCATGTATTAGTTGGACAAGCTGCACCAGTCTCCATTTGTCTGTTTTGGCATGGTTTCTATGACTGGATGCCCTTCGTAATACTAACCACTTTACAGAGTATACTGGGTGCTTTTCACATGGCTCCAACACAGGTGTTTTTTACATAGCACCAGCATCAGTGGGGTTGCCAAGTAGCTTGCTAGACAAAGATCTCTCAGCTGAGACAGGAAGTGGAACTGAGGAAAGTGGCTGTGGACCAGGAGAGAGATTAGAGTATAATAGTTGAAATTTATAGAAAAACAAAAGTGAAGACAGGTGCATGAACAAGAAGCAGGTGTATTAGTTTGATGCTCAGGAAAATGTAAAAGTCTTTTATGTTTCAAGTTTACACTCTTCAACAGAAAGGAATAAGAGAAAATAAACAGAGAGAGAATAAAACAAAAACTTGTAGATTTGGCAGTCAAGGCAGAGTTAGTCTTAATACAGAATGGATACATAGCTACCCCAGTAGAATGGGGAAGGAGAGGAAGGGAAGAGAGGGTAAGAGAGAAAGAGAGACAATCAGAGTGAGAGAGTGAGAGAGAAATATTTGGTGATGGAGGTGTAGTGGGGCCTATCTACAGGGAACAGTGATGGGTGGGAGTCTATCAAATCCTTCGGTCAGCCCAGGGCTTTAGTAGAAGACTCTTGTCCAAGGTGTCACACAGTGGGTTGGAACTAAGCTTGGAACCATGTAAGGTAAGTTTCCCTTCTGAAGTCATGCTGACTCATAAAGGCCAGTTTCCTGGTTTCCATGGCATATAAATTCTCCACCTGGATGGGACAACAGTCCATCGCAGGATTACTCATTTTTGCCAGCTGAGTGGACTGGAGCAATGTGAAATGAAGTGTTGTGCTCAAGAACACAACATGTCACCCAGTCCAGGGATTGAAACCACAATCGTATGATCATGAGTTCAACACCCTAAACATTAAGCCACATGCCTCCACCTTGGAACCATGTGATTGGAAAGCAAGTTTTTTACCACACAACCACAAACACACATACGCACGCACACACGCACACACACACACAAACATACACATGTTCTCACATATACACATACATTGTTGTTGTTGTTGTTGTTGGCACTCCGTCGCTTACGACGTCGAGGGTTCCAGTTGATCCGATCAACGGAACAGCCTGCTCGTGAAATTAACGTGCAAGTGGTTGAGCACTCCACAGACACGTGTACCCTTAATGTAGTTCTCGGAGATATTCAGTGTGACAAGGCTGACCCTTTGAATTACAGGCACAACAAAAACAGGAAGTAAGAGTGAGAGAAATTTGTGGTGAAAGAGTACAGCAGGGTTCGCCACCATCCCCTGCCACAGCCTCATGGAGCTTTAGGTGTTTTCGCTCAATAAACACTCACAACGCCCAATCGGGGAATCGAAACCACGATCCTATGACCGCAAGTCCGCTGCCCTAACCACTGGGCCTTTGCGCCTCCACACATACATTGACACACATACTTATACACATACAGAGATACACATACACACACATGCATGCGTGCACACACACACACACACACACACACACACACACACACACACAATCTCTGACAGAGGAAACATAAGGATCATAATTACAACAAAGAAAACCTGGAAAGCTATGGAAATTTCAGGTTTTTAGACCTGATCATAAATTATGGCAATATTATAAAAATTCAACTTATTTCAAATTTTGTACAGATATTTAATTTTAATTTTTTCATTATTGATTGTTTATACATATCAGTTTTATTTGTAAATGAATTTAATTTACAAAACATGAGAGATAAACTGGTGAAATTAATTATTTTCAAAAGTAAGGCCGGGGATTATTTCAGTTATCAAGCTAATGAATTTGATCTCTAGATTCATTTCCTTTTAGTCACAGCAACAGGAACAAAATAATTTTCAACTGTATTAATCTGGAGTAATTATACGTGGTTTTTGATGAAATGTAGCACAGAATTTTGTCAGTGAACAGGTCGCGGTCTCAAAGCGACGAAAATATTTTGGCAAATTAAATTTAAATGTTGAAGTGAATCTAACGGTTTTTGTGTGTTTCTTAAATGGCTTATAAACACCTTCCACACTGCAATTGTTTCCATTCCAGCAAACGATCTCAGATCAGGTCACTTGCTATGCAAGTACATCTCCATGATACCATATTCTCTGGCATATAATGAACATAGTAAACATGTAGTGTAAACATTGAATCATTGTCACTCTCTTCCCAAATCCTGCTCATTTCACATTGAATTTTCAGGCTTCCAAAGTCGTCTTGGTCCATAAGTTAACCTATCTGTTTTGGGCTGTAAATTTTGATCTAAAAAATTCAACTTATTTGCTCGAAAATATAATATATAACAGTCAAACTTTAATCTTTAACATTAATCTTTTATCTTTTACTTGTTTCAATCATTAGACTGTGGTCATGCTGGGGCACCACCTTGAGGAATTTTAGTCAAATGAATTGACTTCATTACTTTATTTTTTTAAGCGTGGTAATTATTCTATCAGTCTCTTATGCTGAACACCTAAATTACAGGGATGTAAACACACCAACACCGGTTGTCAAGCAGTGATGGGGAATAAACAAAGATACAAAGACTAAGCTGTAATTAGCAGAACCATATGCACGCACACCCATGGCGGTGGGCAACTCTGTATACGATTCTGATGATTACGGTTAAATTACAAATCAGGCTGATGAGGAATAGACAAATGGTAAGAATTTGTTAAATCCGAAACTAGTTCCTGTTTAATAATGCTTTTTTAAGTGATTTTAAATGTCTTGCCCGCTCACGTTTTTGGTATGCTCCTATATTTCATGTTGAGAACATTTTAGGTCTTAATAGACACAAGATGTGATCTATTTCTAGCGCATTAATTGTCCACGTTAGTGGTCGACGTTATTTTTTTTTAAATGTACCTTAATCCCCTGAGATTGCAGATAATATTTCTGAATCTCTTTGATTCTTTACATGTGCTGGCCTCCTGATAATTAATCGATATTAATTAATATACGACTAATTACCAGATTTTATAATAATATTTTACCCATTGCCCTTGTTCTCATACTGAATATATAAGACGCAGTAAATATTTTCTGCGGATATATTCTTGGAATTAGCGCGCCAAAACGAAGACTTTTGAATTTTACCATTAAGCTGTAATTAGCAGAACCATATGCACGCACACCAATGGCGGTGGGCAACTCTGTATACGATTCTGATGATTACGGTTAAATTACAAATCAGGCTGATGAGGAATAGACAAACGGTAAGAATTTGTTAAATCCGAAACTAGTTCCTGTTTAATAATGCTTTTTTAGGTGATTTTAAATGTCTTGCCCGCTCACGTTTTTGGTATGCTGCTATATTTCATGTTGAGAACATTTTAGGTCTTAATAGACACAAGATGTGATCTATTTCTAGCGCATTAATTGTCCACGTTAGTAGTCGACGTTATTTTTTTTAAATGTACCTTAATCCCCTGAGATTGCAGATAATATTTCTGAATCTTTTTGATTCTTTACATGTGCTGGCCTCCTGATAATTAATCGATATTAATTAATATATGACTAATTACCAGATTTTATAATAATATATATATAAATATATAGATAGATAGATAGATAAAACTTCAAAGAGGATGTGTGGCATTCAATCATCTATATATATAAAAATGAGAATGTGTGTCTGTCTGTCTGTCTGTGTGAATCCCTAAAACTCGAGAACTACGCAACCAATTTCATTCAAATTTTACACATGCCTTACTTAGGGTTCCAGTTGTGTTCTAGTCAAAAATTTTTTTTAACTTCTCGTAGAGTTCGAGCACACGGCAACATAATATCTCTTCCACTATTTAAGTATTACGTGTCAAAAGTGAAACAAAAACACTCATGTCAAATACTTTCACTTTAAAAATGAAACTATTCCACTAACTGAAACAATCACATTTCGATACTGTAATGACAGATACTTTCACAGAGAGAGAAAGAGAGAGATAGAAAGAGAGAGACAGAAAGAGAGAGACAGAAAGAGAGAGACAGAAAGAGAGAGACAGAAAGAGAGAGACAGAAAGAGAGAGACAGAGAAATGTATATGTATACATATAGATGTATATGTACACCATTTCGATACTGTAATGACAGATACTTTCAGAGAGAGAGAAAGAGAGAGAGAGAGAAAGATAGAGAGAGAGAAAGAGAGAGAGAGAAAGAGAGAGAGAGAAAGAGAGAGAGAGAAAGAGAGAGAGAGAAAGAGAGAGAGAGAGAGATGTATATGTATACATATAGATGTATATGTACACGTATATGTATAGATATAGAGAGAGAGAAAGAGAGAGAGAGAGATGTATATGTATACATATACATGTATATGTACACGTATATGTATAGATATATATATATAGATAGATAGATCTATATGCATACATGTATATATATACATATGTGTAGATGTATATATATATATATATAGATGTACATGTAATATGTACACATATATACATATATACATGCATACAGATATCTATACATATATACACCCATCACACACATGCACACAAACACACACATTAATCATTTGTTTTCTTATCCAAAACTACGTCAAAAGTACTGAATGGATCTTTATGAAATTTGGAAATTATATTCTTTGCATAACGGCCATAACTCCCATGAAAATTCATATATTTTTGATGTTGATGAAATTTTAACCCGAACATAATAGATGAGCATTATTTGTAATTCAACGGTACAACAGTGTAAGACTACCCTTTCAGATATACTTACATTGTGATTTCTGCAATGTGGTGCATAAATTGTCAAGTAAATGAAACGCATCTTTGCCTCCACTGATTCACTTGCAAAGTGTTGAGTAAAATTATTTCGTTGCAGACCTCCGGCCATTTTGTTTTGTTGTTAATTCTGTAGATGACCTCAAACACAAAGTCTTTCCCAACTTTAAACAAAACTACCAAAATCACAATTGGCTATGTGAAAGAGCAATATTAGCTCCAAAAAACGTAGCTGTTACAAAAATTAATCAACACCTGATGCATTCTCTTCCCGGCAATCTTCAAACTTACAAGTCTGTTGATACAGTTCCAGATACAAATGAAGTGGTGAACTATCCTCCTGAATTTCTCAATTCGTTGGAGCCTCCAGGACTACCTCCCCACATATTATCACTTAAAGTTGGAACGCCTGTAATGCTGCTCCGCAATCTGGAACCACCAAGACTTTGCAATGGAACACGACTCGTGATAAAGAAAATGATGTCACACGTTATCGAGGATACCATTCTTTCTGGATGTGCAAAAGGGGATGACGTCTTTATTCCAAGAATTCCTCTTACCCCATCAGGAGCAGACATTCCTTTTACATTCAGAAGACTACAATTCCCCCTTCGTGTGACTTTTGCCATGTCCATAAACAAATCTCAGGGTCAAACACTATCTGTGGCTGGTCTTCTCTTGGAACAGCCCTGCTTCTCACATGGACAACTGTATGTTGGCTGCTCAAGAGTGGGCAGCAAAAAAAAACCTATTTGTATATGCTCCACAAGGGAAAACAAGGAACATTGTTTACAACGAGGTGTTATAATCACAACAGCAAGAAAGTATGTACATGATCACCTTCTTTTACAAAACTTCATTGACTTTCATATATTTATATTGATATAAATATATATACGTGTGTATATACATCTCTATATATAAAGATGATGCGTAGTCTAGACGGCGTTTTTAGATTTCATTATTCTCTTTAACACGGGCAACGCCGGGTATTTCTGCTAGTATAATAAAATAAATAATATATATATGCATATGTGGGCACAGGACATCATGAAAAGTGTACAACAAAAAAAGAAAATATGAAGTACGAGTACATGGAATATGAACTATTTTTTCTGAAGGGTCGTTCTTTATGTTGTTTGGCTTGTTTTCCATTTGTGTCTTTCATTGTTCGAAAAAATAGCTCATATTCCATGTACTCGTACTTCATATTTTTTTGTTGGTACACAATTCATGACGTCTTGTGCCCACATATGCATATATATATACGTATAGATGTAAGTATGTACATATACATAAGTATATATGCGTATATATATATATATATATATATATATATATATATATATATATATATATATATATATTTCCTATCTTATCTAAATTAACTATTGCTTAACCATCTTCTCACACCGTCTCTGATGAAGGGATATAATAAATATCCTGGAAACAGCTGAAAGACTTGTTTATAAATGTTCTATTATGTACACAGCCTTGTTTTTTTTTATCTCATTACGTAAAGTAAATCCTTATATATATATATATATATATATATATATATATATATATATATATATATATATATACACATATATACATACATACATATACATACACACACACACACACACACACACACACACATATATATTATATATATATACACCCGTGGAAGAGGTAGGCCCAGGAAGACCTGGGCTGAGGTGGTGAGGCAAAACCTTCGTACATTGGGCCTCACCGAGGCGATGACTACTGACCGAGACCTTTGGAAATGTGCTGTGCGTGAGAAGACCCGGCAAGCCAAGTAAGATCGTTGCCAGTGCCCTTGGACTGGCTCTTGTGCGGGTGGCACATAAGATGCACCATTTTGAGCGTGGCTATTGCCAGTACCGCCTGACTGGCCTTCGTAGGATTTTCGAGCGAGATCGTTGCCAGTGCCCCTGGACTGGCTTGTGTGGGTGGAACATAAAAGACACCATTTCGAGCGTGGCTGTTGCCAGTATCGCCTGACTGGCCTTCGTGCAGGTGACACGTAAAAGCACCTACTACACTCTCTGAGTGGTTGGCGTTAGGAAGGGCATCCAGCTGTAGAAACTCTGCCAAATTTAGATTGGAGCCTGGTGTTGCCATCCGGTTTCACCAGTCCTCAGTCAAATCCTCCAACCCATGCTAGCATGGAAAGCAGACGTTAAACGATGATGATGATGATGATGATACACAACAGACTCATTTCAGTTTCCATCTACCAAATCCACCCACAAGGCTTTGGTTTGCTCAAGGCTGTAGTAGGAGACACTTGCCCAAGGTGTCACACAGTGGTACTGAACCCTGAACCATGGGGTTGGGAAATAATCTTCTTACACCAGAGCCACATACTTTTCAAATTTTTGCTGCAAACTTTTTTGCTTGCTTCTTGAATTTTTACACGAACCCTATGAAACTATGCAGAAGTAACTCTGTACATATAATAGTGTAATTTAATAGGACTGAACCAAACCTGAAACCATGTGGATGGAAAGTAAACTTATTGACCAGATAGCCATGACTTAACCTATATATATATATATATATATATATATATATATATATATATATATATATATATATATATATATATACATACAGAGAGAGAGGGGGGCAGAAGCTAAAGGAAAGAAATAAGCTTATTTCTTTCTTTTACCCCTTCTCTTTCTATAGGCTACCTTTGACTTTATATCATCTAACAGTTTTTTTTATAAAACCTAATAGCATTTCGTTCATCATTATACACATCCATCACATTCTGTTAAAATGGCTTATTGATGAGTTTGGTTTTCTTCTTTCTTTCTCTGATGAGAAGATTACATTGTTTTACACCAATTTATTCTTTTTGAATAATACCAATGTTGTCTTTGAAACATATGTCAGAAATAAAACAATTTGAATAACACCTGTGTTTAACTACATTTATTTATTTATATATACTATTCAAAATATTTCACATCAACCTGGAGTTTCTACCTTTACAAACAGGGTGTTACGTCCTTATTATTTGTGTGACTTTTTGCTGCCCTGGTAACTGTTTATTTATTTTTTCTGTGTTAATTGTAAACAAGGGAAAAATACACACATCCATTTATATATATATATATGTATATATATATATATATATATATATATATATATATATATATATATATATATATATATATATATATATATATATATATATATATATATATATATATATATATATATATATATATATATATATATATATATATATATATATATATATATATATATATAGTAGAAATATAAAAATATAACAGGAACAAAAATACTGGCGATTCAGTATACACCACATGGCAAAATTATGAGTTGAAAATATGTGGAAAATATATATAAAAAGTGGAAGAGAAAGGCCTTCGTTTTACATAGTTTAATATCTTTTTATAAAGAAATTTTTTGATATATATACATATTTTATGGATGTCGTGATATCCAACATTGTGAAGTAATCATTTCTTGTGACTAAAAAGATATTAAACTATGTGAAATAAAGGTATTTCTCGTCCACTTTTTAGATATGTTTTCCACATATTTTCAACTATATATATATATATATATATATATATATATATATATATATATATATATATATATACATATATATATATATACATATATATATATATATATATATATACATATATATATATATATATATATATATGTATATATATATATATATATATATATATATATATATATATATATATATATATATATATGTGTGTGTGTGTGTGTGTGTGTGTGTGTGTGTGTGTATATATATATATACACACAGGATGTGTAAGGTATTGAGGACAACTTGTTTTTGGTCATTGCTGCATTTTTTGCTAATTCGGTATAGTCTTTATTTCAGAAAATAATAATGGCAGATCCTCAGCTTACTCAAGAAATGAAGAGGTATGCTGTTATTGTGGTTATAAAGGCTGAGCATAACGATTTAGAAATATCTTTGCCAGATCTTTCGTCTACAAAGTTTGTTATAAGCTAGAGACTGAAGATGGAAACACATCACCAGTATCAAAGCATAAAAGCATTCTAAACACCCTGAAATTATCAGAACACCTGAATTTATCCAGTAAGTTCAACAGACCATTGATTACAATCCCAGAAAGTCCATGAGGTCAAGTGCAAAAAATCTTTGTGTGTCAGAAGGAACAGTCAGAAATGTTGTCCACAAAGACATCAGATATAAGTCTTATATGATGAGGAAACGTCAATTTGTGAGAAAAAGTAAAAGCAAATCACATCAGATCTAACAGGCTCTTAAACAAGCTAAAAAAATCCTGAAGAAGATTTGACTTGCTTTTTCTCAAATGAGAAAAACTTTGACCAAGATCAAAAAGTTTATGGAAGAAATGACAGATAGTTATGTGCAAAAACTTTTGAAGTTCCAAGTGTTATGCATACAAAATTTCCTGCAACTGTCATGGTTTTACAGGGTTGTCAGCAATGAAGGACATGTGATACCTCCTTCTTTCCACAAGGCTTTAGAGTTAACTCTGCCACCTATAGCGAGGTCCTGGAAATAATTGTTAAGCCCTGGATAGACAGTGTATGCAATGGAAGGCCATATGTGCATGACTATGCACTATCACATATGGCTCTAGTAACACAGGAATGGATGGTTGAAAATTTTCATGATCATATGACCCCTAACATTTAGCCGCCTAATTCCCCAGATCTCAATGCATTGAACTATTACATGTGGAGCATTGAGAGAGAGATCAATAAACATACCCATAACACCGAAAATCCTTTGAAAGCTGCCATAGTCAGAGTAACGTCAAAAATGAACCAGGACCACTTGATTTGAGCATGTAGATGATTTAGATCTCATATTGAAGCAGTTGTTGAAGCTGAAGGTGGCTTTATTGAATAACATTATAGAAAAGAAGGTTTATTTTTATCCTCATAGCATTTTTTGATAAATAAAGTTATTGTCTGTTATTATATATATGTTTTTTATAAAAATAAATCTATCCACAAATATCTTACGCACCCTGTATATATATACTTATACACACATAACACACATATACTTGCACATTCTTGTGTATGTCTATTCTTCACTTCCTTATGGATTCCTGTTAAAATCTTCTTCTGTTTTCTCTATATTCTCTATGCTTTCAGCTGAAAGCAAATACATTGTTATGCAGCTCATATCAACATGTTAGCACAATCAAGTTACCTGCACAGTTTCTGATTTCACTTCAGTAACTGCAGAAGTTTCAAAACAATGCACAAATTAATCGATAAATAATACAGCTCTTACATGCATGGATGTACGTATGTATGTGTGTATGTATGTATGTATGTATGTATGTATGTATGTATGTATGTATGTGTATGTGTGTATGCATGTTTAAACATATATGCATAAATTAATATATATATTTAAATATATAAAACTGAGAATGTGTGTCTGTCTGTGTGTCCGTCTGTCTATCTGTCTGTCTGTCTGTCTGTGTGAATCCCTAAAACTCGAGAACTACCCAACCAATTTCATTCAAATTTTATACATGCCTTACTTAGGGTCCATGCAGTGTCATGGGCTCAAAGAATTTTCAACTTCTTGCCTAATGTGAGCCCAGAGCAATCTTTTATCTTTTACACTATTTCAGTATTACGTGTCAAAAGTGAAATAATAATATCTCTTGTAATGTGAGATACTTTCAGTTCAAAAGTTTCACTATTAATACAAAAACTATTAAAGTGAAACTAGTATCTCACATATATATCTCAAATATATACATGCATACATATCTCTCTCTCTCTCTCCTTCTCTCTCTCTCCTTCTCTCACTCTCCTTCTCTCTCTCTCCTTCTCTCTCTTTCTCCTTATCTCTCTCTCTCTCTCTCTCTCTTTATATATATATATATATATATATATATATATATTAATATATCTATATACAAGCATGTATATATGTGTATATACATCTGCACATATGTATGTATATATATATATATATATATGCATATATACAGATGTATATGTATAGATGTATATATATATAGAGAGAGAGGAATATGTATATATGTATATATACACACGCATATATGTATGTGCTTATATGTATATATATATATATATATATATATATATATGAGTATATATGTATGTGCTTATATGTATATATATATATATATATATATATATATATGAGTATATATGTGTATGTATATATATGTATAAATATATGTATGCATGTATATATGCGTGTGTATATATATATACATATATATATATATATATATATATATATATATATATATATATATATATATATATATATATATATATATATATATGTATACATATATATATATATTTATGCATACATACATATATATATATATATCATCATCATCATCATCATCATCATCGTTTAACGTCCGCTTTCTATGCTAGCATGGGTTGGACGATTTAACTGAGGACTGGTGAAACCAGATGGCTACACCAAGCTCCAATCTGATTTGGCAGAGTTTCTACAGCTGGATGCCCTTCCTAACGCCAACCACTCAGAGAGTGTAGTGGGTGCTTTTACGTGTCACCCGCACGAAGGCCAGTCAGGCGGTACTGGCAATGGCCACGCTCAAATTGGGGCATTTTATGTGCCACCCGCACAAGAGCCAGTCCAGGGACACTGGCAACAATCTCGCTCGAAAATCCCAGGAAGGCCAGCCAGGCGGCACTGGCAACGGTCACGCTCAAAATGGTGCATTTCATGTGTCACCCGCACAAGAGCCAGTCCAGGGGCACTGGCAACGATCTCGATCAAAAATCCTACGTCGGCCCCACACAAGAGCCAGTCCAAGGGCACTGGCAACGATCTCGCTCGAAAATC
>NC_142937.1:61278162-61280662 GCF_046866305.1 Octopus bimaculoides | reverse complement strand
ATCCAATTCTAATTATAAAATTCATTTATTTTTAATTTGGTATTACTATATATATATATATATATATATATATATATAAATTAAAAGGGTAAAGGATTATCAATTTATTAATTAATAAATCAATTAATAATTAATAATTTTTACCAAGCCCATCGGTATGAAAGCACCATTATTGGTGGAGAACTTATTCAAAAGTTCATATATTTATACATATAATTAAGGGATCAGCAAAATATTTGCTTCACCATATACCGAAGTTCAGAAAAATAGCAGCTAAAAAAGCTGAGAATCTCACAGATATATATGGTATTTTTATATAAGCTGAAAGCTTATGGTGATCACCATGCAATGACTAAGGAAAATAGTCTAATAACAGAGCATATAAGCCCTTGACAGAAAAAAGAAGGCTTTCCTATCCGTGTGGGGCTCGAACCCATCTCTCTTTGTTAATGCAACTAAGTGTGTTACCTTGAAGTGTGTAAAGGTAACACACTTAGTGCTTCTTTTTTCTGTCGAGGGCTTATATGCCCTGTTATTAGATTATTTTCCTTAGTCATTGCACGGTGATCGCCATAAGATTTAAGCTTATATAAAAATACCATTATTATTATTATTTACTGGATTGTAAAATACGGCACCATATAGCAAAACCATTAGCACTGAAAGCATATATAGACCGTTTGTTTACATAAAACAAATACAAACTAATATAGTTCTTAAATTTGACAGAAAGCGGGAGGTTAATTTGCTAGTTTAAAGGTAACACACTTATTCACGTTAACAAAGGGATGTGGGTTCGAGCCCCACGCGGATAGGAAAGCCTTCTTTTTTCTGTTGAGTGCTTAAATGTTCCACTATTAGACTATTTTCGTTAATCATTGCATGGTGATCACCATAAGCTTTAAGCTTATATAAAAATACTGTTATTATTTACAGGATTGTAAAATACAGCACTGATCTGTGGTATTGAGCAGGATATTTGCTGTAGCCAATCTTTTACACGTAGACAGAACATGTACATGATGACACTTCCAATCATTAAAAGTCAGAAGCCAGGAAAGCCATTGCCTAGCATTGCATCAAGGCATTTATTGTTGATATTGTTGTTGTTGTTGTTGTTGCTGCTGCTGCTATGGCTGCTGGGTGTTTAGCTCATCATTCTTAAACAAGTCTTATTCATGAACCTTTTGAGCGGGATGGGTTACTCAACCTGAAGGAAATTCTATCTGGTCTCCACCTGCAAGGTCATGCACAGTTTATCTTGATATGAGGTCACCATGCCATGTCATGTACATAAGTTTGTGATGCATGTGCCTAGTGTAGCCTTACCTGGAAGGAGGAGAACCACATTGTACAGCTGAGAAAAAGGGAACATATTGCTGGATATAGAAAAGGTGACACATTGTAGGACTGGGAAAAGTGTTCGCACCACTAGCGTATCTAGAGTGTGTGCCGCCCAGGTTGCCCTTCTTTTGCTACCCCCTGACCCCACAAAAAACACATATTGCCTACAACAATAGCCTACAATAGGATGAAAGGTGCTGCTGGGTGTGGACTGCCTTTACTTCTTCCATCAACTGGTACTTATTCCATCAACCCCTAAAGGACAAGAGACAAAGTTGACCTTGGCAGAACTTGAATTCAGAACATAAAGGTGGATGAAATGCCATTAAGCAGTTTGCCTAGAATGGTGACAATTCTGATACCTCATTACTTTCACAAATATCTAATACTGATTTTAAATTTTGGCCAAAGATCAGCAATTTCAGAGGAGAGGCTAAATCAATTACATCCTCCCCAGTAATAAACTGGTACTTATTTTATCAATCTTGAAAGGATGAAAGGCAAAGTTAACCTCGGTGAAATTTGAACTCAATGTAGAGACGGATGAAATGCTGCTAAGCATTTTGCATGGCACACTAATGATTCTATCAGCTCATCACCTTCCCAAATATCTGATATTGAAGAATAGATATTCTCAAGAAGACCTTGATTTGGAGTATTGTAGTATTTTTATTTTCATTTAAAAAAAAAAGATTACTATGTATTTATCTATGGCTTTGATATTTTGCATTCATATCCTGCTCAGGTTAACTTCATCTTTTATACTTTTGAGAATCCATAAAATAAAGTACCATTTAATAGCTTTATGAAGTGAAGGAAATTACAATAGAAGAAGGCCTGCTTTCAGTTATTAATGTTTTATATACAATCTGAAAGCTTAGTATAGTTCCTGAAATATAGCATCCAACTTTAGCAAATTGTTGTAAATATAAAACATTAAGTTCGTTTTTCATCTCACTTTCAAGAAAACATAACCAAAACTGTTGAAAATTTTTAAAGAATTATGTCTTAAAGATGATATTATTATGATGATGAAGACATAGTTGGAAAAATAATGTCATTTTGATAACAATACCATGTAAGAGAATGTCTCATAAAAGAAATTTTCTTTAATTTCAAAATTATTCAGCATGTAACAGAAATTTTATAAACAAGA
>NC_142937.1:61243162-61273162 GCF_046866305.1 Octopus bimaculoides | reverse complement strand
AAGAAAAAGAAAATGCTGGGGTCAATTCATTTGACTAAAAATTTTCAAAGCCAGTGCTCCAGCATGGCTTCAGTCTAATCACTGAAACAAATAAAACAAGAGATAAAAGATATATATACACACGCACATACACACACAAAGGCATGAAGAAAATTGCTGCAAAGCTGTGTGATAGTGGTGTCAGATATGGCATGCAGACCAACATGTAACTTGTTTTATTCTTCTATTTTATTTTGACATGCGCATTGCATATTCTTCTCTTCCATTTTGCGAATCCAGTGTACACATGCACATTGCATGTACATACTTCTCTTTCTGGTTCCTACTCAAAACTGTTTCCAGATCACAAGCATCTCACAAACCTGCATTCTTGAGGTGCACTTCATGCTCTGATGATTGTAAATAAATAGGTATATCAAACAACACGCATTCTTGACTTATGGAAATTATCTCCCCTTCTAGAGAACGTGTCATAATTACCAAATGACAAATTAAGACCAACTTCACTTGAGAAGGGGAGATAATTTCAAGAATCAACAAAAATTCTAATAAATAAGTAAATAAATGTATGTGCATGTGTGTGTGTGTATGTGTGTGAGTGAATATGTGCACATTTATATAATATATATAAATGTCTCATCATCATCATCATAATTTAACATGTGTACCATGTTAACATGGGTTGAATGGTTTATCAGAGGTTGGCAAGGCCAGGAGCTGCACCAGTCTCTAATTATTTGTTTTGGCTAGGTTTCTACAGCTGGATGCCTTTCCTAGCTAAAAATCACTCTCAAATAAAAAAAACTCAAGACAGTGTTAAATGCTGAAAATAAGCAGAAATGCTAAGACTGGTCTTTCTGCTGGTGTCAAGCACTTGTGGCGGTGCCACATAAAAGTGTTTGTGTGATGCCACATAAAAGTGCTTGTGTGGTGACATGTAAAACCACCCAGCACACTCTGTAAATGGGTGGCATGAGGAAGGGCATCCAGCCATAGAAACCATGCCAAATTAGACTGGAGTCTGGTGCAGCTCCCCAGCTTACCAACTCTGGTCAAACTATGTAACCCATGCGAACATGGGCAATGGACATTAAATGATGATGATTATGATGATTATGATCTCTGTGTTTGTACATACATGTATATGCATTTATTTATATGTATGTATACTCACACATGGAGGCGCAATGGCCCAGTGGTTTGGGCAGTGGACTCGCGGTCATAGGATTGCGGTTTTGATTCCCAGACCGGGCGTTGTGAGTGTTTATTGAGCGAAAACACCTAAAGCTCCACGAGGCTCTGGCAGAGGATGGTGGCAAACCCTGCTGTACTCTTTCACCACAACTTTCTCTCACTCTTACTTCCTGTTTCTGTTGTGCCTGTAATTCAAAGGGTCAGCCTTGTCACACAGTGTCACGCTGAATATCCCCGAGAACGATGTTATGGGTACACGTGTCTGTGGAATGCTCAGCCACTTGCACGTTAATTTCACGAGCTGGCTGTTCTGTTGATAGGATCAACTGGAACCCTCAACGTCGTAAGCGACGGAGTGCCAACAACAACTCACACACACACACACACACACACACACACACACACACACATACACACACACACTAATTTGAAAGTTACAGCTTTTGTACCCAGACTGGAAAGTTATATTTGTATCTAGAATTCTTGGTAATGATACTGATTTCAAATTTTGGCACAAGGCCAGCAATTTCAGGAGAGAGGATAAGTTGATAACATTGAGCCCAGTGTTAAACTGGTACCTATTTTATCAACAGCAAAAGGATGAAAAGCAAAGTTGCCCTCAGCAGAATTTGAACACAGAATATAAAGATAGGCAAAATACCACAAAGCATTTTACCCAGTGTGCTAACAATTCTGCCAGTTGCCACCCTACAGTTAGTTAGCTATGATATTAAATGACAAAATGGTAATCTCAAAGAGCTACGATTTTTCAAGTAAAGAAAGTGGCCAATTAATATACACTTTGCAAATATAACTGCAGGAAGGGCATCAGGCTGCAGAAAAAACTACCTCAACAAATTTCATCATACCCTTGCGAGCATGGAAAAGCAGATGTTAAAATAACGATGATGATGATGGTGGTGATGATGATGATGATGATGGTGGTGGTGGTGGTGGTGGTGGTGGTGGTGGGGATCGTGTCGGCAGCAGCAGTGTTGGTGGTGTTTGAGTGGTGGTGGTGGTGGTGGTGGCGGCAACGATGGCAGCAGTGGCAGCAGCAGTGTTCGTGGTGTTTGTGGTTGTGGTGGTGGTGGTGGTGGTGGTGATGGTGGTGATTACAAATTAATGATGAAGCTTCTATTTGATCACTTGTCCCAATAGAACTAACAGGCAAATGACCCTCAAATCATCATACACAATTGTTTTAACACTTTAGCACTCAAATCAACTATATCAAGTCCAAATATTCTACCTGTTTTGTGTTCAATCTAACTAGACCCAACCTCTCACACCTAACCTACAATAACATTCTAAAAATAAACAATCAGATCATTGAAATCTCAAAGAAACATGACAACGTTTTATTAACTCAAAACAATGTGCATTACATTTGACAGAGTAATCTAAATGCTAAAGGGTTAAATAAAGAGCACATAAGCTGATGTAGTCCTTGATACACAAAAACAGAAAATGGTCTTGATGGAAACACAAATGATCATAGTTTTGCTCAAGCAAGATTATTCTGGGACTAAACAACAATAACAACTAAATATATAATTAAAGTCAAATTTTACCTGTCAGTTTTTTATATTCAAATCACAAAAGGTTGAGAAATCTTTGACTAACAAATGACAATATTAAAAAAATCCATTCTTTTTATTACAAATTCATATAAGTTGAAGGTATAACTAGATATTTTTGTTCACTTTTATTTCCAGTTTTTTTGTCTGCATGTTTAAGAATTTTGTGGTAGTCACTGCTACTGCTGTTGTAGTTGCTGTCTTTTCTACTGCTATAACCATTCAACCATGAAGTACAAGAGAACCTGTTATCCATCAAGCAAGTTGGGAAGCAAAGTTTTTTTTGTTTTCTGTTTGTTTATGCCTTGTCAACTCATGCAGTGAAGTTTGAATTCATTAAGATACGAGTTGAAATCCTGAACCTTTAGCTATTATATATGTCATAGATTTTAAACATAAATAACATTCAAATGATAGTTTTTTGATAGTATTTTTTTGAATAGGTTGAGTCTCAAAATGTCTTTAAATAGGTTGAGTATACAAAACACTAAAAAAGTTCCAAGCAAAGTAAATATTAAATGTTATTAGTAAAAGTAGATATGAAAGAAAGAATAGCTACAAACATCAAAGAATTTTTTTTTTAGAAAGAAAACAGATTTCTTCAATCATTTAGCTGACAATATGATATGAAATTAACAGGGACTGTGTGAATGATGGATAAGTTATTGAACTATTATATTAGAAATAAATATACTTCATTCAATCTGTGCCAAAAGCTATGTGAAGAAATATAGCTCCTTGTAATATTCACAGAATTGCCCAAGTCGTATCACAGAGTAGAATGACAGACAAAATGAATGCCATTATTTAAGAAAAATTCTCTCACCTCTCTAGCATTATCAAATTTAATGTCCTATATCTTTACCACCCCATCATTTAATGAATGTGGTCTTCATTTTGATAAATTCTAAAGGGTTAAAGATTATCTCACATCCTCATACAAGGTTTTAACTGCAAAGTGATCTAAACATTCAGTTACCAAAAATTTATTTCAATATAAACTGAGCATTCGATTTTTAGCTTTACCTTCTATGATATATATTAATCCATACATGGTGCTTACATGTTATGGAAAAATCACTCAAAACTTTGATGAGCTGAACATCAGTGCAAACTGGATTCTGGTCAGTCAAATATGATTTTTCTTCTACTACAAAACCACTTTTGGCCACAGCACACACTCAAAAATGTTTTTGTTAAGGCCTTTTTCAATACAAAAGACTTGAATACATGTGATTCTTTGTTTCCTTCTCTTCATTTTATTTGTGTTATCTATTGTGTTAACTATCTTACTTTGTGAATATAAACACAGGTATATTTTCAGTAAAACTATTTATTATGTGAAAAACCATTTGTTATGTGAAAATATATTTTTATTTTTATATATACATAAATACTTAGAAAAAGCTACTCCTTATATTAAGAAGTTAAACTTATTTTAATTAAACAAAAAATATATACATATATAAAAATTTAACACATTTTCAACCTTTTCTCAGTATATATAATTGTTTATTCTCTCTTTCTCTCTCTCTCTCTCTCTCTCTCTCTCTCTCTCTCTCTCTCTCTCTCTCTCTCTCTCTCCTTCTAAACTCCATCTTTCTTCCCCTTTATATACATATCCATCCCCCTAACTCAGTAGCCAACTTACTGCTATAACCATTTATATTGAAATATTTCAATCAATTCTTTCATATGTTAAAATGTTTTAGCTGAGGAAGGTTTACATAATGGGTGCATTTCCTATTATATATTATGCAAACCTGAAACATGCATATTAAATGATTTCAAAATTGGTTTGACTTCATTATTATCACACACACGAGCGCGCGCATAAAATGTGTTTCTTCTAATTGAAATTTTAATGTTCTTTGCCAGCTTGATCAAAATGATAAATTGAGAAATACTGTTTCAGAAAACTTAACTTTACTGAATAATTTGAGAGGACTTTATGATACACAATGCATTGTGGAAAATCTCTTTCACTCTTTCTTGTACCAGTAAAACCACATTCAATATATGATTCACTGCATGGCTACTTTTCCCTTCCTCGGGTCACCAAAATTACCTAGATGAAAAATAAATATTCAAGTAATTAGCTGAATATCTCCAAACTGATCTAGATGTTAAAATAGCATTAAGATTTAACAAACTTATAAAAAAAAACACTTGCTTTCAATCAAATCAACACAGTTATCAATCAGATTATATATTTCATGTAATGATCAGACCATCAGATGCTGTTATACACCACTGGTCATGATGTGTTCTCACTTCTGTCTTGATTACATTATCATTTTCCATCATGACCCAAATTGCTTAACTGAAGAGGTAATAAGAGACTTGCCCACCTAGCCATCAAAGTGGCTTCGTCTTGAAAAACAAAACAATGCAAGGAAATGAGCCTCAGTATCCTGCAGGTCATTTGGACTGCTCCATGGTGGCTGAATGAAATCCAAGCAATCAGAGGCTGCTAAGAATCTGAGGTACACCCATAGGCCACCAAAGAATCGGTTAACAGCCCTTGCCATACATACCTACAACTGCAGGTCTTTGGTTGGGAAAAACCAGAATGAATTTGCAAGTACTTATCAAAGATATAAGAAAGAAGTTTTCTGGTGGTACAAAGATTATTAACTTCTGACATGGAAACAGCTTGCTGAAAGTAGCAATAAGCAAGGCAAATAAGAATAATCAAATTACATGTCTAGTGTTGACTCTTGCAAGCTGAATGCCTGGCTTACAAAACACAAGAGTGACATTTAGTTGGTTGTGGTTACTTCAAATTTGCAGTGATTTTTCTAAACTTCACGTAACCAAATTTGAGAGCCCCTATTCTAGACAACAGACAAACTCTCTGCCTTTTCCAGAAGCTGTAAATGAAAACAAGTAGTTTATTTCATAAAGGCCTGTAATGTAGTGCATCAGATTTGAAATACTTGAATGCTCCACTGTAAAAGAAATTCACAAAACTAATTTGCAAGTGCATCTGTTGCCAGATTGTGCACTAAATGCTTCTGAGATAACGCAAGGAGGGAGTGCCAACAATGCAGTCATTCATGAGAAATGATTTAATTAACTTCTTTATCTTCAAATTGTTGGATTTATTGGAAAGCAGCATAAGCCAAGCTTTAATATTGCATTCTATTTGAACAGTGAAGTCAGCAGGTACAAAACTTTGTCAGTGCACACTTAATTTTCTCATGGATTGATTTATAGCATATTGATAATGACGTGAGTTTGTGAGGATACGCACACAGATATATAGATGAAGGACTACTTGAAGACATATAGGGAATAAAGACAAGCATACAGAAATAGTCATCCCCTAAAAACAATTTATCAGATGACTAAATAAAGCAACAGAATGTTCATTTTTTTTTTTTTTTCACATTTCTTACATTTACACATCAAATTTTGATGCATCACCATCACTATTATTCTAATTGTCACAATTCTTCTTATTAATATGTCAATTAGAATTGAGCAATTAGTAATGGGTAATGGTAGAAATAGTATACTAGTAGACTAAATGTCTAACAGTATAAATTTGTCTTCTTTGTTTATAGTTCAAATGTTGTGGTTATATATACTTGTTAAATGTTGCAATTAGCTGGAATTGATATGAGATTTGAAACTTCCAAGAACTTGCACTTGAGAGCTATGCTGCAGGCAAGTTTGATGAAGCAATTTGCATTCCATTTGCAATATGATTCAGAAACGTTGTCCCGTTGGGACCAGTAAGTTCGAATCCCTATTAGGGTTCATTTTCCCTTTAAGTCTTCATTGGTTAGCAGAGAAAAAAAACAAAACTTGTTTATGTACTGGAATTGATTCATGTGACTATATCCCTCCCCTATAAAGTTATAGTCTCGTGACAAATCAATAACATTATCTGAATAACTTTCATCATCATCATCATCCATCATCATCATTATAATTATCATCATTGTCACCACCACTACCAACACCATCAACCTCACCACCACCACTGTCACCACCACCACCACCACCATCATCATCATCATCATCATCATCATCATCATCATCATCATCGTTGTTGTTATCCTCAATTATACTATCATTGATTGAGCACTCAACATAAATGCTATTCAAACTTGTGTTGACTTACTGGATACATTACTAAGTTTTTTTGTTTTTTTTTTTGAGTTTCATTGATGAGTATGATAATCAGCATCATCCACCACCACCATTGGTATAGGTTTAATCTTATCTGCATATAATTTAATTTTCTTATTCTTTTGCTGGTTTCAATCATTGGATGGAAGCCATGGTAAAGCACCACCTGCAATCTTGATAATATTAACTCCAGAGTTTATTTCAGTCAGGTATATATTTTATCTACATTACTATTTGTCAATCTGTCAAGTTACAGGACATAAAGAGACACAATATAAACAACAACATTTTCTAATGCAGTGTAAACACAAATACACTCATACACACATTCACACACATTCACATACACACACACACACACACACACACACATATACATACAAATTTACATGTATGTGTCATAGCAGTGTAGTAAGAAATTTGCTTCCCAACTACATATTTCTGGGTTCGGTCTCATTACATGGCACCTTTGGCAGGTGTCTTCTATTATAACCTTGGGCCAAACAAAGCCTTGTGAATGGATATCATAGACAGAAACTGAAGGAAGCCCATCAGACATACATACATATATACATACATGCATGCATACATACATACATGCATACATACATACATACATACATACATACATAGTCCACAGATGAAATCCAGAGGTTCTCTGTATAGACGTCACTTATTAGTGCTCAAAAGATTCAAACTTAGACACCAATGTGTTTACAGGGGATTGATTCCACAAAGAAAAGAAAAACTATTAAAGGGATCAAGTTGAGGGATCAATTATGCAGAGAATTGCCTCTACATATATATACAGGCTCAGTGAATATATTGTTGTCTAAATGATGCAAAAATGAAAATAACACTGGCATCTCATTTTAACAGGTATATTTGCCAAAATTACATAAAATTATCTTGAAATACTAAAGAGTAGGGCTACACTAGGTTCCAATCTGATTTGGCATGGTTTCTACACCTGGATGCCCTTCATAATGCCAACCACTCCAAGAGTGTAATGGGTTCTTTTTATGTGCCAATAACACGGGTGCTAGGTACGCAACACTGGCATCGGCGACAACTACAATTTCTCTTGGCTTCATGGGTTTTCTCAAGTACGTCATATAACCAAAGGTCCCGGTCACTTGTCATTGCCTTCGTGAGGCCCAACACTTAAAGATCATGATTCACCACCTTGTCCCATGACTTCCTGGGTCTACCCATTCCACAGGTTTGCTCCACAATTAGAGATCGGCACTTCTTTACACAGCCATCCTTGTCCGACAACAATGACAGTGATGATAACAATTATGAAAGTGACAACTACAACAATGATGATGATGATGATGATGATGATGATGATGATATAATCGATAGTTTAATGATAAATCTGAAACCTGTATCCATCAACCTATTTGTGTTGTCAACAGAAAAAACACAAAAAAGTATACAACCACTGCTGTATCCGAAATATTGGTTTCAAATTTTGTCACCAAAGTCAGTAGTTTTGGGGAGGAGCTAAGTCAATTAAATTAATCCCAGTGCTCAATTGGTATTTATTTTATCGACCCAAGAAGGATGAAAGGTAAACTTTGACCTCAGCAGAATTTGAACTCAGGGTGTATTATAGATAAACGAAATATTGCTAAGCATTTTGCTCAGCATTTTGCTCAGCATGCTAGCAATTTTGCCCACTTGCTGCCTTCCTTGTATTAGAATTATTGATTTCAAAAATTTTGGCACGAGGCCAGCAATTTCTTGGGGGGGGGGGGGGGTAAAGCGATTACAGTGACCCCAGTATTCAACTGGTGCTTATTTCTTTAACCCTGAAAGGATGACATGCAAAATCGACCTCAGAGGAATTTGAACTCAGACCACGAAGACAGATGAAATGCTTAGCTTGCTGGCAGAATCATTAGCACACTGGATCAGAAATATTGCCAGAAAGAAATTATTAGTTAATACTTTTAAAAGTGGTAAAATAACTTTGTTACTGGGTTTCAATTATTTTGCCAAAACAATTAATATGAACCCCATTTGTTTGATTGTGAGGGTATATATGGCTTAGTGGTTAAGGTATTCAACTCAGGATCATATAGTTGTGAGTTCGATTCCTGGAGGAGTATTGTGCTCTTGAGTAAGACACTTTATTTCATGTTGCTCCAGTCAACTCAGCTGACAAAAATGAGTAGCACATGTATTTCAAAGGACCAGCCTTGTCACATTCTGTGTCACACTGAATCTCCCTGAGAACAACGTTAAGGGTACACGTGTCTGAGGACTGCTCAGTCACTTGCATGTTAATTTAATGAGTAATCTGTTCCATTGGTCAGAGTTTTTTTTTTTTTTCATTTGTTTGATAAAAATTAAGGCAAAGAAGTGTGGCAAGAATGGTAGGCAGTTGGACCAGCATTTCGTTCTCTTCCACAATGTTCAATATTTTAATCTTGTAAATACTTCTCTCCAACATATTTTTGATTTTGTGCCAATTATAAGAATCAATAATGAATAAAAGAAAAAATTGTATCTCAACTAGCTATATTCGGATAAAATAATTTACCTATTTTACCTTCAGACTGGCCAGATCCATCCTCTCACACTTACCCTACAATATTACTCTAAAAATAAACAATCACATCCTTGAAATCTCAGAGCTACAAGGTAATGCATGACTAATTTTTATCAACATGTATAAATAAGCATTACATTTAACAGAGGAATCTGAATGCTAAAGGGTTAAACATCTGTATCCCAAATAAAATTGTATGAATTATATATTTCACTGTTGAGAAAATTCAAGTTACCAAAGAAAATGTTACATATTTAGTTTCTAAATTAAGGTTTTAAAAACATGGCTTTCTAGAAAAGAAAACTGGATTAAAACTGAAGTCTCTAAATTCCACTTACCCTATTAGAATACCTTTAAAAATTTTAGTTATTTAATTATAACAAAGTTTTCAAACTGCTATAGAAGACCCTTTGTTTACTACAAAGTAGACAACTAAGGTTTACACAGAAATAACTGACAAATAGTGAAATCACTCTCTAATTTGATGTTGCATACTAGACAGAGGGTTAATTTAGCTCATAAATTCATGCTAATAGTAAGAAATATTGTCTAATTAAATAATTGAAAAGCACATACCATCTAAATCAACTAATTTGAGATTAGGATAAAACCAAATTTTTTAAGAAAGTCTAGTTAAAAGCAGGAATTCTCAATAATATCTTGGTATTTCTGTACACAAATTGGCATTCAAATTTTCATCAGTTGTAATTTTCATTTTCATCTTGAACAGTTACAGGACTAAAACAAGGAAAGGATTTTATTTTCATTAAATCAAAGTATTTAAGACTACAAACTTTAAGTTGTTTCACTTCAAATATCTATAATTATGGCACAATTTCTTAATTGAAAACTTCTGCATTGCAACAACGTTTAGATAAAACTATGTTTGAAGCATTAGATGCAAGTACAAGTTGCTCATATACTTCTCTTGCAAGTTTAGATTTGTTTTATAATGTGGAAATAAATTAAACACTAGAGCATACCACTCTTATATTACCATGATTTTGGATAATGGAGCTGAAATATAGGCTTGTCACATCAATATATTTAAACTTGTCCATATTTCAAGTCATTAAAATCTACTCTCAAAGCTATGCCTTACTTTTCAATGAGTTACTCTCTCCTCTAATTGTCCTGATTTTTAAATTTCCCAAAATTTGCTTCTACAAATTGTAAGGAACATAATTTTCTTTTTCCTTCATACAATAGTTTTATATAAATAAGAATTCATTACAAAGTAAGCTCTTAGACAATGGGAAAGCATTTTGAAAAATATAAAATTAATTACACAGGGGAACAAAACAACATTTTTTTTTTCACAAGAATGAAAATAGCTGATTCTTATAGTAATTTTTGTGCTGAGTCCAAATAAGTTTGTTATATTTCTATATCAGGTCAGACTTTTGTGTGGTGTTCAATCTAATTTTTAAAGACATCTAGTTACACATTTATTAAAATACAATGGAAAATACATAGCTGTATTTTAAAAAATAACTTGGCTTCATTTCCTGCTGTACTTTGCCTTAGGTATGCCTCTCTTTAGAGTCTGCTAGTAGTCAGCAAGTAAACTGGGCTCCAGCTGCCTTAGTAATACTTTTTCATAATAGAAATATCTTGAACCATATTTGATGCTTATCACACCCACTTCTATCAGGTAAAAAGTTCAAGAAAGAGTCTAATATAGAATACAGTATCTTTAATAAGATGTGCTTCATTGCATTCTTTGGTTATTCTTAAGAAGGATACCTATTTTTAGAAAATAATTTTCACCCTTGGAATTTCCCAAAATGTTTTGAAACGTTACCACACAGATTTTTAAATTCTTTCAACTCACTTCCTGATTCCATTGCTTTACAATTTTCTGATTTCAAGCTTACAAAAATTTTTGAAGAAAAGCCTTTTTTCCCAAGAAACTTATTTCTCAGGTACTTGAATCCAATTTGCACTTTATCTATCATTATAACAAGATTTTCATATCTCCAAGCTTGATGTGCAAAGTAAGAAGAGACACTTTTTAGGGGCCAACATGCTAACTGCTCAAAACATTATTTTCTTATCTGGAACAAGTGAAGTAGGATTCATTTAGTAGTTCTTCTGATCATTGTAATTTTGATAGTCTTTGCTGTCCAACTCACATCAAAAGACACAAGAACACTTGGTGTAACCCAGTCATACTAATAGCAAAAATACAATGACCTTCAGATCTTCACAGATATTGAACTTCTTCTAAAAGTAACATCAAGTGGCTATTTAACATTTTCATGTTTTCATCATCATCATCATCATCATCATTATTATAATCTCCACCACCATCATCATTATTATTTAATGTCTGTTTTCCATGCTGGCATGGGTTGGACAATTTGACAGGAGCTGGCAAGCTGGAGAGCTGAACCAGGTTCCAATTGTATGTTTTGGAATGGTTTCTGCAGCTGGATCTCCTTCCTAACACTGACCACTTTACAGAGTGTACTAAGTGCTTTTTATGTGGCACCAGCATGTGTACTTTTTATGTGGCACCAGTACAAGTGCTTTTTATGTGTATATGGCACCAGCACAGGTATTTTCAACATATGCAGTTGTTATAGGTAATTCATATGTTAATTTAAGCTTTTTGTTTTTAAAATAATTGTTTTTTGTAATCACATGGAAGAAATGCTGTGTGATCTTTGAGTTCCCTTTAAATCATTGGCACAGCAAATATCATGTGACTGGACACAATCTGTTAGTGCACTGTACTTATAGACAGTACCTTCTTTGTTTTAATTCACAAGTTTGAAGCAATGCGGAGGTTGTGACTTCAAGCTTCACCTAAGGCAGTGGTATTTTGTAAGACATATCAGCGTAGGTCAATATGTGGTCATCCTTGCGTACAGACGTGTCCCCTGCATCCCTCTTCACCTGAGCATTCCTAATCATACAGGCTTGTGGGTGCCAATGACACATAAAAGCACCAATGCATGTGCTGCATAAAAGCACCCAGTATGCTCTGTAAAGTGGTTGGTGTTTGGAAAGGCATCCAACCAAAGAAACCAAGTCAAAGCAGACATGGAGCCTGGGCAGCTCTTCAGCTGACCCACTCGTGTCAAACTTTCCAACCCATGCCAGCATGGAAAATAGACTTTAAATGATGATGATGATGATGATGATAATGATGATGATGATGATATAGAATATTTTTCTGGGATTTAACCCATTAGCATTCAGATTATTGTGTCAAATGTAATGCTTTTTTATTCATATTGTTTTGAATTAATCATGTATTATCTTGTAGCTTCAAGATATGAATGATGTGATTGTTTATTTTTAGAATGACATCATAGGGTAGGTGTGAGAGGCATAAAACAGGTAAAATATTTGGGCCAAATATGGCTAGTTTTAATGCAAAAGGGTGAAGGAAAGGTAAAGAAGGAACTTGAGTGATTCTATGACTTAGATCCCTGCATACATAACAGAAGGAATTAGGATGATTTTATGACTTGAAAAAGTATCTATATGAAAGGAGTAACACATATAAGTTGTTGGCACTTACAAACAGACAAGCATTTACAAGCAGACAAGCATTTACAAGCAGACAAGCATTTACAAGCAGACTAAGTTGAAACAGATCATCACACAGACACAAGACTCATATCTGAGCAGGCCTAAAAATGTTGCTGCATGCCCAGTCTACTAACTTGGCCAAAATTATCCCATTAATATTACCAGAACTTATTTCCCAAATGAATTAACTGTCACCAGCCTTGCTGGTTAATGCAACAAATATCTTTTATCATTTATTTTTTATTTGTTTCAATCACTAGACTGCAGCTATGTAGGGGGTGCTGCCTTGAAGAATTTTTAGTCAAATGAACCAACCCTAGAACTTATTTTTGTTTTTTAAGCCTATTACTTATTCTATTGGTCTCTTTTGCCAAACTACTAAGTTACAGTGACATAAACACACCAACACCAGTTGTCAAGTGGTGGTGGGGTATAAACACAGATACAAAGGCACACACACACACACACACACACACACACACACACATACACACACACACACATACACACACATACACACACACACATACGTATATACGACAGGCTTCGTTCAGTTTCTGTCTACCAAATCCACTCACAAAGCTTTGGTTGGCCCTAGGCTATAGAGGAAGACACTTGCCCAAAGTGCCATGCAGTAGGACTGAACCTAGAACCATGTGGCTGAGATGCAAACTTATTACCACACATCTATGCTTATGCCAAAATTTATATTAATATTAAAGTTTTAATTACAATTATATTAATTGATTTATTTTATTTTTATCCAGTAATTATCCTAGATGAGGGAGAAATATGCATAGCATCACAAGAATGCTAATCTGATTGTAAAAAAGGTTTGATATCCTATTCAGATTCAGCATACAAAAGAACTCCTGGTACACCCATCTAAAGATCAATGACAAAATCATTGTTGTTCAGTGTAATTAAAATTTACTTAAGATAATATGTAGAGGAAACTATATAAACAATTGATGGTTTTAGTTTGCCGTGAATATTCATCCATCTATCTATTTTCTCTGCCTTCGGAGAGTCATAGGGTTACAGTTCTCAGGCACTTCCTTCATAGGGTCTTATCAAAAACAACTCTCATAAGACATTCTCACTGAATTTCCAGTGAGAATGGATTTCCAGTGAGATTTCCAGACATTCTCACTGGGTTTCCAAGCATGACAAACTGTGACTGTGGATATTATCCAACCATCTTATCCTTAGTCTATCTCTAGGTCTCCTGCCAGCTTGGCTTGGCTCAGCTTGAAGAATTCATCTTTTGGTTCTTTCTTGCAACATTCTAAACATATGTCCATAGTTCCAGAGCTGAGACTGCTCAATGCAAAGAACTAGTGTCTTGAGCTGGAAAGACTCTCTGCTATCTGAGCTATTTAACCGGTCAGGTAAACATTATTCCAGGGACCCTTCACAGAGGCCCTGTTTCAGCTCCTTGTGTTTGTGTGCAGTGAACAACTGCCTCAGATTCCATGATTTATAGAAAAACAGAACAGTGGGTTGACACAATTGTGTATTTAAATCATCATCAACACCATCCTCATCATCATCATCATCATTGTCATCATCATGCTCATTATTATCCTCAACATTATTCTCATCATCATCATCACCATTTAATGTCCATTTTCCATACTGGCATGGATTGGACACTTTGGCAGAAGCTGGCAAGCCAGAGAACTGCACCAGACTTGAATTGTCTGTTTTGGCTTCTAACCACCTTACAGAATATATAAGGTGCTTTTTATGTGGCACCAGTGCTTCATACATGACACCAGCATGGGTGCTTTATATATGTCATCAGCATGGGTTCTTTATTCATGGCGCTAGTATCATGTGTACTTTCAATATCTAGTTTCTTCCTTTGCTGAGATTCATTCCGCTATGAATTATAAAATAAGAACTAATAATTAGCACTGTTTAATTTAATTGACTGAAGTCCTGCTTCCAAAATTTCTCAGAAATTATTATTTATAATAAGACATTTTGTATTTCAGATTATAACAAGTTATTAAATATCTCTAGATTTATGTATTCACCACGTATTTCCATTATTATCAACCCATTACTCAAACATAATTAAACTCAGTTTATGTATAAATATTTAAGATATTGATCTTAATTCTATGTATGATGACTTTAACATTATGACTAATATTATCTTCTCAAATGTCATCAACTGTTTAATGAGATCTTACATAAGAGGGTCTCAGATTTATATTAGAGGACAAAAGAATCTGAAGTAATTATTTGGTGGAAGAGCTAATTTTAGTCATCTAAAAACATACAAAACCTGTTATATTTACTTTTTATTTATTTCCAGATGAGTCAATGTTTTTATAGTCTATATTAGTGACTATGTGACTATATTTGTGACTAAGTTGTAAAGGGGCAAAAAAAAAAAGAAGAAAATTTTGATGTCTCGCAAAAATAAATGAAAAATGAATGTCTTCCTGTGACTTTAGATGGTTAAATGACCCTTTCACAATGTAAATATTCAAGTTTAAACATACACATGATGATGGAGGTGGTTGTGGAGTTAGCGGAGCCTACAACAGTGGCAGCAATGGGTGGGGGGGTCAGGAGTGGCAGGAGTGGCAGAAGGGGTTGCAGTGGCCACAGTGATGGCAACAGTTGCAATGGCTGCAACAACAGCAACATTTGTATCAGTAGTGACTGTGGTTGTTGAAATAATAATGATGATGATGATGATGGTGGGGAGGGCAGTTGTGGTGCTGGTGCTGGTGGCATTGATGATAAAGGTAGTGGTGGTGGTGGTGTTTTTACTGAACCACTAAATTACAGGGACATAAACACACCAACATTGGTTATCAAGCAGTGGTGGGACACGGACACACATACACACACACACACACACACAAATATATATGTATATTTATGACAGGCTTCTTTCAGTTTCCATCTGCCGAATCCACTCACAAGGCTTTGGTTGGACCAAGGCTATAGAAGAAGACACTTGCTTAGGGTACCATGCAGTGAGATTGAACCTGAAACTGTGTGGTTAGGAAGCAAGCTTCTTACCACACAACTACACACCTATTTCCTACATTTTTTTCCAACATTTTCTTGGCACCTACCTTAACTCGTAAACTATTCCAGAGTAATGTTAACCGCATAGATCTCACCAACCCCAGAAGGGCAGAGAAAGGGCCATAAGTACATCCAAACTAAACCAGTGTATAAAAGATGAAAATACAGTATTTTAATGATCCAATCCAATTGGGGAAATTGAAGTAATGAATAAATAGTTTAGCAGATCATTTAACAAAAACTAAAATTAGAAAACATTATAAAACTTCCAAGAATGTCACAGAGCCTCTCTCTCTCTCTCTCTCTCCTCCTCTCTTATTTCCTTTCTTTTCTTTCCTCTCTCTTACCTAGTCTCCTTCTCCCTCCCCATTCTTTTTCTCTCTCTTTTTCTTTCAATTTCTTCTTCATTATGTTAGCCTCTATTTTTTTCCCTTCCTTTCATCACCTGCTGATTTTGTACTCCTCTTTCTTGCATTCCTACAGGATTACTCTCTCTCTCTCTCTCTGTCTTTCATTCCCTCTTTCACTCACTCATTTCTTCTCTTTCCCTTTCGTATTCACTCTCTCTTTCTCTCTCTTTCTCCCTCTCTTGTCTGACACTATCTTGTTCTCTCCGTTCTTCGTTCTCTTTCTCTCTATCCCCCTCTCTCACTCTATCAATCCCTTTCCCTCTTCTCTCTTTCCCTCTTCTCTCTTTTCTCTTCTCTCTTTCCCTCTCTCTCCTCCTCCCCTCCTCTCTCTCTCTCTCTCTCTCTTTATTCCTACACATTCTCCTACATGTGGAAAAGTCATCATTATCATTGCTGTCGTCATCAGCCTCCTCTACATTATTATACACAGATTGTGAAGGCATGTGGCTTAGTGTTTAAGGTATTTGGCTAACTACTGTAAGGTCATGAGTTCAATTCCCAACAGCACACCGTATCATTGAGCAAGACACTTTATTTCGTGTTGCTCCAGTTCACTCAACTGGCAAAAATAAGTAGTACCTGTATTTCAAAGGTTCCAGCCTTGTCACACTCTGTGTCACACTGAATTTCCTTGAAAACTACATTAAAGATACACATGTTTGTGGAGTCTTCTGCCACTTGTGCATTAAATTCACAAGCAGACTGTTCTGTTCATTGGAACTGGAACCCTCACAGGACCAGTATTATCCATTTCATAGACATCAACATAATTCAGTTACGTCACATTCCAGAATGAAAGCCACCACATCTTACCTCCTTCATTGCATCATTAAACTGGACATTTTCAGAAAGAAACTTAATAATTTGCTTGTTTTATTTTATATCACAATTTGAGTCATCGCAACAATGCCTCCATGGTCATGTCCGTCAGGCACAGATGAACATGCCATTTGTTCTGGCGTGTACAACCCGTTACTCACTCACTCACCCACTCACCCCATCTCCTGTTGCTTAATCCCTGCCCTCTTTTTTTGTTTTCTTCATTTCCTTGAAATTAAATTGCAATTATTATTAGAAAGAATAAATTATGAACATCATTGGTTACAGGTTTCCAATGAGCTAATTATTGGTCTTCTGCACTTCTGGCAGCAAGAGTTACAAAGGATTCAGTGCTATTTTAGCATGTGGCCTACCACTGATCCATCTAGCATTTTTTTTTACTCTTTTGGCTTGATGAAATGACCTAGGTATTAATAGTGGACTTTTTGGAAAGTACTAGGAAAAGATGCAGTAGTAGATTTGTTTATAGCATTCTTAACGCTTTAGCATTCAAATTATTCTGTCAAACGTAATGCTTTATTTATTCACAAAGTTTTGAATTAATCATTTATTTTCAGTTAATCTTATAGCTTTGAGATTTCAATGATGTGATTTTTTTTTAGAATGGCATTGTAAAGTAGGTGTAAGAGGGTCACAATTGACTGGTTTGAGCACAAAGCAAGTAAAATATTTGGGATGGCTCATACTGGTGTTGCATAAAAACACCCAGTCCAGTCTGTAAAGTGGTTGGTGTTAGGAAGAGCATCCAGCTGTAGAAACCATGCCAAAACAGATAGGGAGCCTGAACAGATAGGGAGCCCTCCAGCTGGTCAGCTTTTGTCAAACCGGCTAGCCCATGCTGGCATGGAAAGCGGACTTTAAATGATGATGATGAGGAGGATGATGATAATGATATGGCTGGTTTAAATGCTAAAGGGTTATATGATATAAGAAGTCATTAGACTGACCATGCTGGAGCACTGTCTTCAAGAATTTTTAGTCAAATGAATCAACCCTATTACTTATTTTTTTCTTTTAAGCCTTGTACTAATTCTCTACATCTCTTTTGCCAAACCTTTAAGTCACAGTGACGTAAACAGACCATCATATATATATATATATATATATATATATTTCATATAAAAATTAGTGTACATTTAAACACAAATAGGCGAGCCTTTAAAGAGGTTGCCTAATAGACTAAAATGAACAGTCAAAAAGTTCAAACCACAGTTAAGAGCAATTTCGAAGGGAATGAAAAATAAAAACATTTACCATGTTTTACAGCCGGACCTCAGGTTCTGAATTTTAATTAGCAAATAAAATAATTTGCAAGGCAAAGTTCTCTTCAGCAGATATGCCAAAACATTAATATATAAATTAGAGACCAAATAGCACGTGTCTCATCCTTATATATTATAATTCTTCAAATCCTCCACACGAGCACAGATTCAATCGGCAGCAAATAAAAATTCCACTTAAATTTCAGAAATTGATACGATGGGCTTCTTTCATGTTCCATTTGCCAAATCCACTCACAAGGTTTTAGTCAGCCCAAGGCTATAGTTGAAGATACTTGCCCAAGGTACCATGCAGTGGGACTGAACCATGAACCATGTGGTTGAGAAGCAAGCTTCTCGACACACACTCACGCCTTTTATTTTTTTACTTGTTTCAGTCATTGGACTGTGGCCAAGCTGGGGCACCACCTTGAAAGGTTTTTAGTCAAATAAATCTGCCCCAAATTTTCGAAATTTGGTACTTTTTCTATCACTCTCTTTTACTGAACTGTTATATTGCAGGGAAATAAACAAAGTAGCACTGATGGTCAAGCAATAGTAGGAGTGGGGGTTAACTTAATCAGATGATTATGATGGTGAAACTCATTTACAATTATAGTGCATACTGCAATATCAAGACAAGGTGACAAAAACGCACACATTCACACGCACATACACACACACACACACACATACATGCATGCATGCATACACAAATTCATTCATACATATATACTACATACCTTCAAGCATACATAAATATATATATATTGATTTCAAATTTTAGCACAAGGCCAGCAATTTCGGGTGAGGCAATGAGTTGATTACATCGACCACAGTGTTCAACTGATACTAATTTTATCGACTCTGAAAGGATGGAAAGCAAAGTCAACCTCGGCAGAATTTGAACTCAGAACATAAAGACAGATGAAATGCTGCTAAGAATTTTGCCTGGTGTGCTAACAATTCTGCCAGCTTGCTGCCTTAAGAGAAGAAAATAGGGTAGAAAAATTAGAGAAATTTTCTGCCAGTGGCTAGTATGCAATAGGCAACATATTAGTCATATAAAATTAGTGTACATTTATACACAAAAGAGGTGACCCTAACAGGAAACCTTAAGTGCTAAAGGGAGCAGTCAAAGCCCAAATCACAGTTAGGAGTAATTTCAGAGGAGATGAAAAATAAAAACATCTTCAATAGTTATCACATGTACCTAGGTTTCGAATATCAATGAACAAATATAATAATTTGCTATCCGTGTTCTCATCAGCACAGGCACTACAATTAATGTATGACTATGGGACAAATAGACAGCACATGTCTCATTTTTATACATTATAATTTTTCAAATCTGCCATGCAAGCGTAGTTATAGTCAGCAGCAAATAGAAAATATATGTGCCGACTTTCTTCAAAATTACAAAAATCATATTAAGAGAATATATATAGGGTAGAAAAATTAGAGAAATTTTCTACCAGTGGCTAGCATGCATAAAATAGTCAATAGACAACATATTCATATAAATTTGCCCCATAATTATATGTTAATTGTAGCGCCTGTGATGATGAGAACACGGATAACAAATTATTTTATTCGTTCATTGATGTTCGAAACATGTGATAATTATTGAAAATGTTTTTATTTTTCATCCCCTTCGAAATTACTCTAAACCGTGGTTAGGGCTTTGACTGCTCCTTTTAGCATGTAAGGTGTCCTGTTAGAGTCACCTCGTTTGTGTATAAATGTACACTAATTTTATATATTTATGTATATATATATATATGCATATCTATCTATCTATCTATCTATATATATATATATATATATATATATATATATATATATATTATATATTATATATTATGTATATATTAATTGAAATGTGCAGTATCATATATCCATTATAGCCAATCTTACCAATAGGTTTCACACAGAGTTCAACAGAGTGTTAGGTAACAGTCCAATTATACTGTATACTTCAGGGATGGCACCATAACTTCCATCTTTGAAGAGCGCAGAAGCACTAGGTTGCATAATCTGACTGTTACCTAACACTCCATTGAACTTCCAGTGTGAAACCAATTGGCAAGATCAACCGTAATGGATATATAATACTGTACACTGATTAATATGCCCACTCTACTGACAAATATATGAGTGCATTTTTTCTGATGGCTATATATATATATATATATATATATAGAGCCATCTATATATATATATATATATATATATATATACATATACACACACACATAAATGTTTGTTTTTATGTTCAGTTATGATAAAAGCAATTTTACATTATGCTGTTTGGCAAAATAGACTGATAGAACAAGAACCAGGCTTAAAGAAGTATTGGGGTCAAGTCATTCGACTAAAAATTTTTCAAGGTGGTGCCCCAGGTTGACTGCAATCTAGTGACTGAAACAAGTAAAAGACAAAAGACACAATTCAAAGAAGCTGTGACTGCTATTTCTAGCCGGTTGAGAAACCATCTCATAGCTCCATCTGTTGGTTCATAATATGTTTAAGTAAATGAGACTGTTGTTGTTGTTGTTGTTGTTGTTGCTGTTGTTGTTGCAGCTGTTGTTGTTGCAGCTGTTGTTGTTGTTCTTTAACTGCAGGTCAACCTTGATTGATCAAAAGCATTCTGATAGTGAGCAAACCATCTTTTTATGAGTATCTCAGAGTATATTATTTTCATGTGTTCTTTAAAACAGTGGAGTTTGATTTGAAGAAGATTTGGTTTCTATTTCTAGTAGTTTAAAGAACCACATGAAGGCTCTGTAATTGTGTCGTTATTGTTAATGTTTTTAACCCCAGGTCAGCCCAGATCAAAGAAACCTATGATCAAAGAGATTACAGCCATGACCATCCCATCTTTTTCTTATATATAGGGAATGTGTTCTTTTTGCTTAAGATAGAAGCATGTGATTTGAAAAATATTTGGGTACTCTTTCTAGCAGGTCTAGCACCCACATAGCAACTCCTACTTTGGCTCACATTTATTGTTATTGATGGTGGTAGTGTTGGGGTGAGTGAGTGGGTGGTGGTGGCTGTGGTGGTGTTGGTTGTGGTGGCGGCGGTGCTGCCACTGCTTGTAGTGGTGGTTGTGGATGGTGGTGGTGGTGGTGGTGGTAATGACAGCAGTCTTAGTGATGTTAGCATTGGTGTTGGAATTGATAGCAGTGGCAGTGACAGCGGTAGCAACAATGATGGTGGTGGTGGTAGTGGTGGTGTTGAAGCGGTGGTATTGAAGTGGTGGTGTGCAGACTATTAAAGTTCTTACCAAGATTATGACCTAATGGAATATTTATGAAGCCAAACAAACTACTAAAGGTATTATCCACAGAGTGGTATAAGAGGAAAACTTCAAGGGCAGCGGCAGCAATGAAGCGTGGAGGAAAGGTGGGAGCAGGGGGTTAGGGGGCTGGCTGGCTGGTTGGCTGGTTGGATGGTTGGTTGGGTGGAAGGTGAGGGCAAGAGTATAGAAGAAAGAGGAGGGAAGGAGGCGGCGGCGGCGGCGGAGGAGGAGGAGGAGGAGGAGAAAAAAGTGTTGTTTGTATTGAGAGAGGCTTTTATTATGTCTGTCCCAAAGTTCATACAGCAAATAATAGTGTTACAAACTCAAAACTAACATGAAATGATAAGAACAAAGGGAAGTTGAGAAAGGGAAAGAGAGAGAGAGAGAGAGAGAGAGAGAGAGAGAGAGAAAGAGAGACAAAGAGAGTGAGAGAGAGAGAGAGAGAGAGAGACAAACTGAGATAAGGAGTGGGAGGAAGGAGCAGAGAAGGAGAGAGAAGAGGGTGGAGAGAAAGAAGTATGCTTATGTGAGCTTGTCTTTGTGCTTGTGCATGTGTGCATGCGTATGTGTGCATGTGTGCGTATGTGTGCATGTGTGCGTATGTGTGCATGTGTGCGTGGGGGGGTGCAGAATGTGAAAGTAAGGGGGTCAGCCAGGAGAAAGTGGAAAAGAAGAGAAAAGGAGTAGGGAGTGGGGGAGAGAATTAAATTGAATACAAAGAGGTTAGACATAAGATCCATACATATATTAATATACACACACACACACATGCATATATATGCATTATACATACATACATATATATATATATATATATATATATATATATATATATAGATAAATAGATACATACATACATACATACATACATGCATACATACATACATATGTACATATGTACATATATATATATTCATATATATATATATATATTTAGATATACACACATAGATAGATATATGTATGCACATATTTACACATAAGTCTATGCATATGTGTACATGCATGTATATATGGATATATGTATATATATATATATATATATATATATATATATATATATATATATATATATATATATATATATGTATATATATATATATATGTATATATGTATATATATATATATGTGTGTGTGTATGTATGTACGTATATGTATATATATATAAATAGATGAGTATGCATTCATCAGCACACATATATTTCATATATACATATAAGCATATAAACAGGGCAGGAACATAGCTGTATATAGTATGATTGTACAGAAATATATATACATACATATATACACATACACACAGACATATATATATATATATACATATATATATATATACATATGTGCGTATATATATATATATATATGTGTGTGTGTATATATATGTATGTATTTATATGTATATATACATATATATATATGTGTGTGTGTGTATATATATATAAAGGATGATGATATATTTACATACATACACATAGATGCATATATACATACATGCATATATATATACATTGGAGTGTATATGTGTATATACACATGTATATATTTCTATATATGTATGTGCATACATATGTATATATATATATATATACACACACACACGAACACACATATACGTGTGTGTGTGTGTTTGTGTGTATGTACATATTTATGCACACACACACACACACATGCACATGAATATAAAGTTACGTACTGACTTAACAACCTACATATTCTGCATACAAATGCATACTCATGTACACACGCACACATGCGAGCACGTACACACACACACACACACACACACACACACGCATTCACACACACACACACACACACACACACGCATTCACACACACACACAAACCCACAAACACTCAAACACACCAACACAAAGACATAGACACATCCGCCTAACTTAAATACAGAAAGTATGTTTTGAAAGAAGAAAAAAAAAAAGGCAGGGAAAAGGGTTAGATAAGACAAGAATAGAGAAATATCAGTAGCAAAGGCAGGATATTAGTGCTGCTGATAAACTATATTGTTTACAAAAAGCAACAATCAAATCAGATTATGATAGAGTAGCTAGGTCATGCTTCAAAGAGAAAGCTACAAATGGCTAAAGTTGATGATAAATAAACTTTGATATCATTTGAAACCTGATCCAGTATTTAAGTATATATTAGTTTGATCTTCTTGTCATCATGATCTTAACGAAACTTTTCACAGAACTTTAATAGGTAATTTTTAAGCGAAAGGTGTTGATTTTGTTGCCATTGTTGTTGTTGTTGTTGTTGTTGTTGCTTCTGCTTTATGGTGGTGGTGGTGGTGGTGGTGGCAGCAGCAGCGGTAGCGGTGGCAGTGGTGATGGCAATCGTGGTAGTAGTGGTGGTAGGAGTTGTGGTGGTGGTGGTGATGGTGGTGGTGGTTATGATGATGATGATGATGATGATGATGAAGTTTAGGAGGATGAGATCTGCATTTTTTATTCTATCTTATCCTCACTAACCAATGGTCAGGTTCGAGATCAAGCAAACTTTTTATAGCGTAAAAGTAACTGATTCAATTACTCAGGGGCTATCCAAAGGTCCAGCAATCATCAAATGCAGACAAACAGCTATTGTTGGATCATATTTATATAATTGTATGCATAATATGGAAAACTCAGCAATTACCAGCAATTACTAATGCACAGAAACAATTGTAGTAGTTTGGATCAAAGCCTGTTCATTCCATCTCTGTGTATTATATAAATTTATATATATATATATATATATATATATATATATATATATATATATATATATATATATATATATATATATATATATATATATATATATATATATAGATATATATATGTATATATACATATATATATATATATATATATATAAATATATATATATATTATATATCATATTATATATATATATATATATATATATATATATATATATATATATATATATATATATGCATATATATATATATATATATATATATATATATATATATATATATATATATATATATATATATATATATATATATATATATATATATATATATATGCATATATATATATATATATATATATATATATATATATATATATATATATATATATATATATACATATATATATATATATATACACATATATATATACACATATACATATGTATGCATGTGCATGTGTGTGTGTGTGTGTGTGTGTGTTCATGCATGTGTATGCTTGCTTTGAAATGGTGAATCTCGAAGCAGATAAAAATACAGATTAAAGCCTATAACTGTTGGGATAAAAATCGTTTTCAGATAACAAAAGTCCAAGGCTGCCCATGGGAGTCAAACCCACAGCATCTCTGTCAAATGAATAGAGAAATTCAAAGGATTGCTCTAATCCAATGTTAGAACATCTGTCTTGTAAACAGTAGACATGGGCTTCAGTTGCACCATCAGCCTTCAACTTTTTCTATCCAAAGGGACTTTTAAGTTGAATATTTACATATTATTTATAGTTTTATTTTTCCACTGAGGTCAACTTTGCTCTTCATCCTTTCAGGGGTCAATAAAATAAGTACCATTTGAATACTTGGGTTAGTGTAATTGACTTTCTCTCTTCTGAAAATGGATGGCCTTTGTGCCAAAATTTGAAACCATTATTAATAGCTTTATTTGCTCTGAGATCCACTGCTACACAAACCAATTATTTTTCATTCTCAATGTTTTTAAATTCTTACTACATCAGCAATGTGTGTGTGTGTGTGTGTATACACATATATATATACATGTCTGTGTGTATATATATATATATATATATATACACATATATATATATACATATATATATATGTATATATATATATATATATATATATATATATATATATATATATATATATATTATATATATGTATATATATATATGTACATGTGAGTGTATATATATGTATATATAAATATATGCATATATGTATATATGTGTGTGTGTGTATATATATATATATATATACACACACACACACACACATATACATATATACACACACACATGTACACAGACACACACACACACACACACACACACAGATAGATAACTTTCTTTATTAGCCACACAAGGCCAAATAGAGGGGACAAAATACAATGTAGAGCTTTCCTTTTTGAAAGAAAAAGAAAAAAAGGAGAAAATAGATTTCCGATCAAAAGGGATCATGTAAAAAAAGAAAAGGCGATCAAAATAGATCGTGTATCACAGAAAAGAGTAAAAATGTGAAAAAAAGATTAGGTTTATCTGTGGAAAGAAAAGCCTATGGAAAGGACCATGGTACCCTCAGGCAAGGAGGGAAAAAACACATGAGCGCAAAGTGCTCTCCCTTTTTTTGATTTACAGGATCATGCTCAAAGTGGTTTCATCATTCACATGTACCATCTCTGCTACATTCACTCACCTTTCATCAAATCTTTCATGAGACAAAACTTGCCTCTTTATTCTCACCTTCCTTTTCAGGTGGTACTTGAAAAATTTGATGAGTGATTAGCGAGAGAGGAAAGTGTTTGTCTCTAAACCTTTCACTCGAGTCCACCACACGCATTCTTCCACCATGGCCACCAGTTCAATTAAGATTGAAAAGGAGAGGACGAGAGGAGAAGAGGAGAGGAGAAGAGGAGAGCAGGGTGGAGCAGTGGAAGGAGAAGAGGAAGTAGAGGAGGAGGAGGAGGAAAAGGAGAGGAAGAGAGGGAAAGAAGGGAGCAGGGTGGAGCAGAGGAATGAGAAGAGGAAGTAAAAGAGGAGGAGGAAAAGGAGAGGAAGAGAGGGGAAGAAGTAGAAGAGGGGGTAGAGGAGGAGGGGGAGGGGGATGGGAGGGGGGAGGGGGAGGGGAGGAGGTAGAGGAGGAGGAGGATATAGAGGGGGAGGTAGAGGAAAAGGAGAGGAAGAGAGAAGAGGAGAGCAGGGTGGAGCAGAGGAAGGAGAAGGGTAAATAAAAGAGGAGGAGGAAAAGGAAAGGAAGAGAGGGGAAGAGGGGAGCAAGGTGGGGCAGAGGTAGAAGAGGAAGAAGTAGAGGAGGAGGAGGAGGAGAACAGGAGGAGGAGGAGAACAGGAGGAGGAGGAGAACAGAGGAGGAAGAGAACAGGAGGAGGAGGAGAACAGGAGGAGGAGGAGAACAGGAGGAGGAGGAGGAGAACAGGAGGAGGAGGAGGAGAACAGGAGGAGGAGGAGGAGAACAGGAGGAGGAGGAGAACAGGAGGAGGAGGAGAACAGGAGGAGAACAGGAGGAGAACAAGAGGAGGAGGAGGTGGATGAGGGGAGCAGGGTAGAGCAGAGGAAGGAGAAAAGGAAGTAGAGGAGGAGGAGGAAGAGGAGGAGAACAGGAAGAGAACAGGAGGAGAACAGGAGGAGAACAAGAGGAGGAGGAGGATAACAGGAGGAGGAGGAGAACAGGAGGAGGAGGAGGAGAACAGGAGGAGGAGGAGGAGGAGAACAGGAACAGGAGGAGAACAGGAGCAGGAGGAGAACAGGAGCAGGAGGAGAACAGGAGCAGGAGGAGAACAGGAGGAGAACAGGAGGAGAACAAGAGGAGGAAGAGGTGGATGAGGGGAGAAGGGTAGAGCAGAGGAAGGAGAAATGGAAGTAGAGGAGGAGGAGGAAGAGGAGGAGGAAGTAGAGGAGGAGGAAGTAGAGGAGGAGGAAGTAGAGGAGGAGGAAGTAGAGGAGGAGGAAGTAGAGGAGGAGGAAGTAGAGGAGGAGGAAGTAGAGGAGGAGGAAGAAGTAGAGGAGGAGGAGGGAAGAGGGGAAGAGAGGGGAAGAGAGGGAAAGAGGAGAGCAGAGTGGAGCAGAGGTAGGAGAAGAGGAAGAAGGAGAGGAGGGGAGGAGGGGAGAGGAAGAGAGGAGAAGAGGTGAGCAGGTTGGAGCAGAGGTAGGAGAAAGGGAAGGAGAGGAGGAGGAGGAGCAGGAGGAGGAGGAGGAGCAGGAGGAGGAGGAAGAAGGAGAGGAGGGGAGAGGAAGAGAGGGAAAGAGGGGAGCAGAGGCAGGAGAAGAGGAAGGAGAGGAAGAGGTGGAGAGGAGGAGGAGGAGGAGGAGGAGGAGGAGGAGGAGGAGGAGGAGGGGGGAGGGGAAGAGATGGGAAGAGGGGAGCAGGGTGGAGCAAAGGTAGGAGATGAGGAAGGAGGGGAGGGGAGGGGAGGAGGAGGGGGAGCAGAGGCAGGAGAACAGGGGGAGGAGGAGGAGGGGAAGAAGGAGAGGAAGGGGAGGAAGAGGGGAGGAGGAGGGGAGGAGGAGGGGAGATGAAGAGGAGGGGAGAGGAAGGGGGGAGGAGGAGAGAGGAAGAGGAGGAGGGGGAGGGGAGAGGAAGAGGAGGAGGGGGAGGAAGAGGAGGGGAGAGGAAGAGGAGGGGAGAGGAAGAGGAGGGGAGAGGAAAAGGAGGGGAGAGGAAGAGGAGGGGAGGAGGGGACGGGAAGAGGAGGGGAGAGGAAGAGGAGGAGTAGAGGGAAAAGGGGTGCAGGGTGGAGCAGAAGGGGAGGAGCGTGGAGGATGGAGGCACTTATTTGTGTGAAATTATTTGTATTTTAACTGAAGACCTCTTAGCTGATATTCCAACTGCTTAACTTCATAAATGCTGAAAGACTCTGCGTTGTTTAAAACTAGTCTTACAGAATGCTTCTCGAAAATAGACAACATACAATCTATGGTAAAAGACTCCTGTTCAAATGAAGTTTATCCAAAAATAACCAATTATCTCCATTTCTTCTTATCACCATATCAGATATTCCATACCGTAACACTGTTTTTAATTGAATTACAAAGAAATGAATTAAAGAATTCAACATAGCACAGCATAAAATTTTTTCTCCATGAAAATGTCCTTATATGGTATTGTAAATATTTACTAGGAAACTACACCTAATAATATTTTGTAAAATTAAGATTTAATAGCATTCTTGTTGCTAGCTCAGTTACTAGATGCGAGGACAATTTGCTTTTTCTTCATGAATTCAAATAACAGTGAAATAAGATCACAGATTCCTTTTTATTAGATCAAGAGAAAATAAAATTTAGTAAATTAGACAAAAAAAATTCAAAAATTCAAACCAATATGAATAATGGTATTGTTACTAGCTCACACTTCTCTTTCTTCATTGAGCTCCTGGCTTTCTAGATTGTCAACATAAAAGCAGAAACAAAAATTAAAATCATATCATAATGAATAATTTTCTTTTTAATTGAGAATTTGATTTGTGTAAGAGTGTGAGCAGAAAGAAATAGAGGAAGGTGAAAAGTATGTTGTAAAGCAGATCTCCCTCGAAATCTTTCTCTGAAGCAAGTATTTTTAATCAATGAAAGAGAAAGAAAGAATAAAGAAATTCATTCATAATAAAAATTTTAAAAAAACAACCACAACAACAAAGGGAAAAAGACATTAAATAAGATAGAGAGTAGTGTGTAAGATAGAGAATAAGAGAATAATAGTTTAAAAATTATTTTAATATTTCTCTCTGAGGGTGGTGAAAATGGGGGTGAATAATGGTAAACTGTCTGACTAAACATTCTTGCAGTGTTTGGATTTGTCTCTCTCATTTCAGAGTTCAACCAACTGATGATGTTGATAAAATGGGCATCAATATTTTACTGAGTCACAGTAAATTGACCATACCGTCCTCCCATCCCACTCTACCCCAACACCATTCTTCCTCTCCTCCTCTAACTACTTTCAAAAGGGGTTTTCTATGGCAAATTGCAAAAGAGAAAAAAAAAAGAAAAAGAAACAAGAAAAAAAAATGAGAGAAAAAAAAACGAAAGAAAAAAAAATCAATATTTAATAGGAAATCAGCAAAACCAATTTATGGAACAATTTCCTATTAAATAACAAATAACCTTAGAATTTTAGCTGCCAAAATTTTAACCATTTTAATTTGATATCATGTTGCAGTCACTAGAATATTGGTAATAGGTTCTTGTTAAGTTCAGCTCTTGACCCAGTTACAAACATCAGCATTTTGTTTTTTCTTTCCATCCATGTACTTATTTGACCAGCAACGATGGGGGAAAAGAATGAATGTTTCTCAACCATCCATTTAGAGACACCCTTCAAAGAATATATAAATTCAGTGAGAACCCATTGAAAAATATCTTTG